>NC_086009.1:22355000-22437118 GCF_030014385.1 Trichomycterus rosablanca
AACAGCGCCTCCTAGTGACAGAGCTCCAACGCTGCCTAACAGCTCAACACTTCTACTACACACTACTGAGAGAGATGAAGATTACACAGTTAACACACACACATACACAGGTACACACACACACATGAACACACACACAGCATATAGTAATCACACACACACACACACACACACTGACTTCTTGTGTTGTGATTGGACAGAGCCTGCAGCAGGAGCTCCTATCAGATCTTGAAGCAGCTTCTGAGCTCCTCCGAAGCCACGCCCAGGTTCTGATTAGCCACGCCCTTGCCCACAGAACTCGGCTGCGATTGGTCACCACTGCATTGTATGATACTCCAGCAGCAGATGATGGACAGAAGGTAAAAGAGATGATTACACACACACACACACACACACACACACACACACACACACAGGAGATATAGCAGTTAACAATGAATAGAGTAATTTATATATATATATATAATGTGTGTGTGTGTGTGTGTGTGTGTGTGCAGGAACAGTGGATGCTGAGGATACGTGAGAGTGTTTCACAGGAGTTTCTTTCCACTCTCATTAACAACTACTACACACACCTTCAAACTGTCGTCACGGCAACACAGCTCCGTCCACTTCGACAACACAAAGGTACGCATCACTTTAAGCCACGCCCATTATTCTATACATTGTCATTACACTTCATCCATACTCTCAGTGACTCAATCATTTCATACAGAATGGACAGTACGGTGGTGCAGCAGGTAATCCAGCGTCCGGGGTTCAGTTCTTTTCTTTGATCGGTGTTGGTGAGGGTTTACTCCCAACACCCACAAGCATGCAGAAGATGGATTGGCCCTAGTAGTAATTAAGCAAATGTAAATGCGTGTGTGTGTTACAGAGCTGACAGACAGATGGAGTGTGAGGGCAGAGTGTGTTAAAGCTCTACAGAAGGAACTGAATCTTTGGGCCAGAAAACCTCAATCAGTTCAGTTCTGCAGGAGGTACAAATACATCATATATACATTATATACTTTATACCATATATACAACATGTATGTACCATATATAAATTATATATATATATATATACCATATATGCAATATACACATCTTATATACAGCATATACTGTACGTCACACCAACACACACACCACACACACACAGACTCACACATGGATATGTAGTAATTGTGTGTGTTTAGGGTTGAAGAGCAGAAGAGAAGGTTTTTCACTCATAGTGAGGAGGAGTGTGGTGGTGAGATGGTGGATCTACAACACCTAATACACACCATCACAGAGGAGCTTCAGGTGAGCAAACACACACACACACACAGTTTCTATATATGATAAATGAACATTTCTCTGCCTTTTTAAAAACGGCACCTAAGTGTTATTGTCATTCACCTACCGTATCTTACAAAACATCCAGTCATTATCATCAACTCTGTGTGTGTGTGTGTGTGTGTGTGTGTGTGTGTTCAGAAGGAGGAGAAGAGTTTCATGTCACGGCTGGTGTCTCTAACAGGAGTTCCTGTAATAAACACTAATGCAAGCAAAGATGCAGATCACACACAACTACACACCTAATCATTTAATAATCATTATTACTACACACCACAATCCATAACATTCACTATACTGAGAGTCCTAGAGAGTCACAAACTCAACAATGACCCCCCCCCCCCCCCCCCCCGTCTGACCTGATGCACTGATGAATAAGTGGATTCAGTTGTTTGTTTAAATGAATTGGTGTAAATTATTAAAAAAATTTTGTTAAAAGCTCTCGTGTTTTATTTACATTCACAGTAAACTCTACACTGAACTGTACATTAAACTGTAGGGGGCGCTATTGTACCACTGAATAAGTACAGTTCTGCAGAGAAGCAGCATGTAGGAGAATCAACTTTATTCATCATCACTTATTATATATTTAACCAACTTAACTAATTAAAAATTTATTGTTTAAATTTCTGTACATTCTGGACATTTTTTCTTTTTTATCAGTTAAAGACTGAAGAGCATTAACACAGAATATTTCACTGCGCTTTACTAAACGTCCCAACTTTACTGAAAATATGGTTTGTAGTAGTAGTAATACTATATTAATTATTAAGTAATAATAATAATGATGATGCTAATAATAATAATAAAAAACGCTTTTTATTCAGATTAAAGTGAGTGTAGAAGTTTACCTCAGGTTTCTGGAGCGCCATCCAGCGTCAGCGCGGGAATCTCCTAGTAACAGTGCGCGTGCGTATGTTACCGAGCAGTAAAACCCGTTAATGACTGCGCATGCGCCGTGTTAATCAGTGAAGATGGCGGCGAGTAATGGAGGAGGGATGGAGGTGGACGCTGCGGGTGAGATTTTCTTTATTAAATGTGTATTTATAGCGCTGTACTGAACTAGCAGTGAATTCTTACAAAACTCGTCTGATTATCTGATCTCTGTGGGAACTGTAATTCAGTCTGAAGTGATTATATTCCTCAAAAACAACAACCTTCATCCAGTCTACTGCTCCAGTCTGAGAGCAACACTGTACTCTGTGCTCATTGGTTCTTGAACAATACAGAGCCATTCTGATTGGACAGATGTCCTCGAACGTCCGCCTTTTTGTTAAATGCTGAATTTTTATTGGTCGGCATTGATGTCGTTTTGACAGCAGTTTATAGGAGTGGTGTGTACAGCTGATGTGTAATATTAATTATATAATAATGTTATACATTATTTACATTTATACAACATTTATATAACCCTAACCCTATACAACATCATAATGTAACGCACGCACAAACACACAGCAGCTTAGATAATGATGGTGTTGAAAGCTTAATGATGCTGTTTCTAATTTCCTCATTACAGATTAATTATAGCTTCTGACTTGTGTGTGTGTGTGTGTGTGTGTGTGTGTGTGTGTGTGTGTGTGTGTGTGTGTGTGTGTGTGTGTGTGTGTGTGTGTGTGTGTGTGTGTGTGTAGCGAGCCCCAGTGTGATGGCATCAGGTGTAACAGGGAGTGTATCAGTTGCGCTGCATCCGTTGGTGATCCTGAACATTTCTGATCACTGGATCAGACTTCGATCACAGGAGGGTCGAACCATGCAGGGTGAGTCTGCAGAATCTCAGAGCTTTAATACAACAACACACTGTGTGTAGTGTAGGAGTGTAAACCTGTGTGTGTGTGTGTGTGTGTGTGTGTGTGTCAGTGATCGGAGCTCTGATAGGAAAACAGGAGGGGAGGAATATTGAGGTGATGAACTCGTTTGAGCTGCTGTTCCACACGGTGGAGGATCGAATCCACATTGACAAGGAGTATTACTATACTAAAGAGGAACAGTGTGAGTACACACACACACACACACACACACACAGACTGAGGCATCACAGCACAACCACGGCTAATATCAGGATCTGAACTCTGGATTAATGTACCGATATGATGTAATATTTTCATTTACAATTTCAGCATTTAGCAGAAGCTCTTATCCAGAGCGACTTACACAAGTGCTTCCAAAGTGAACATTTCATTTCTCAAGTTTAGGTAAACAACAGTCGAAGAACACAAATCTGCTAAAACCTGTTAGAACCAAAGTGGCTTTTTTGGGGGTTTTTTTGGAAATGGAAAAGGATGGAACAAGATGTTAGTAAATAAGTACAAGTCAGCTTAAGTGGGTTTTTAATCGTTTTTTAAAGACAGCAAGAGACTCAGATGTTCGGACAGACAGAGGAAGTTCATTCCACCACTTGGGCGCTAGAACAGAGAAGAGCCTTGATGCTCGTCTTCCTTTAGTCCTGGATGGAGGCTCAAGTCGAGCGAGACTGGTGGCTCGGAGGTTGCGTGGTACAGAGTATTTTCAGTTATAGGAAACACTTTTCCCCAGTTTAGTCATTTCTAACTCCCTATTACAATTCCTCTGCTACTTGCACCACCCCTGTGCTCACCAATTAGCAACGTAGCCTAGCACCCGCTCCCTCTATTTCTGAAGGGGTTATTGGGGTGTGTGTGTAAAGGAACCACTGCATTCTACAGAAATTAAAACCAGTATGAATGGAGAATCTTCTGTGTAGTTAAACAGGTCTTTAAGGACATGGAGTTCCTGGGCTGGTACACGACCGGCGGCGCTCCTGACCAATCAGATATCCACATTCACAAACAGGTGGGCGGAGCTAAGCTTTAATTAAATATGAAAAGCAGTAAAATATCTGCTGTGCTGCAGTGACGAGGCTGTGTGTGTTTGTGTTTCAGGTGTGTGAGATCATCGAGAGTCCACTCTTCCTAAAACTTAACCCCATGACCAAACACACAGATGTAAGAGACACACACACACACACACACACACACACACACACACACACACACTCACACACTCATCAGTGTTTGTGTAACTGACTGTGTGTTTCTCTGCAGCTTCCTGTCAGTGTGTACGAGTCAGTGATCGACATCATTAACGGAGAGGTGAGGATGATGATGACGGGGATGATGGGGATGGGGATGTTGAGGAGTATAATGATAAAATGGTGGTGTTGTTGCTAGGCAACCGTGTTGTTTGCGGAGTTACCCTACACCCTGGCGACAGAGGAAGCCGAGAGGATCGGAGTGGATCACGTCGCTCGCATGACCTCTACAGGAACAGGAGAGAATTCCACAGGTAACACACACACACACACACACACACACAGTGGATCAGTCTTCTGTTGGAGAAAACTAGAACCACCGTGACCCTGACCAGAATAAACTGTGAATATACTGTGGTAAAAAATGAAAAATCAGTCCCTGTGATCTGCAACACCATGGAAACATCACCAATATCTTCTGGTCCTTGTGTGTGTGCTGTGTGTGTGTGTGTGTGTGTGTGTGTTACAGTTGCTGAACACCTGATAGCTCAGCACAGCGCTATAAAGATGCTGCACAGTCGAGTGAAGATCATTCTGGAGTACGTTAAAGCTGTGGAAGCAGGTGAGACACACACACACACACACACACACACACACACACACACACTAGCATCTACTGATGAACCAGAACTCCTGTCCACCGTCCACCTACTGTGCGCATGCACACAACAGAACTGAGAGAAGAGCAGCTGGTTTGGTGAATCCTGGTTTTCTCTAAGGTGAATCAGGATCACTGCAGGATGATTAGATTAGATTAGATTAGATTCAACTTTATTGTCATTACACATGTACAAGTACAAAGCAACAAAATGCAGTTTAGCATTTAACCAGAAGTGCAATAAGCAGAAAGTGCAGGATGTACAGAATCTATGATATACATTATTTACAGTGGGTAAATAGCAGTGGTATGAACAGGATCTATAAACTATACTATAAACAAGATATGTAGCTAAAAACAATATACATCCAGATCACAGTGAACAGGAGCTGCTGGTACCAGATACCACAGGAACCTTCAGACGTCTGGACGGGGGGTTGTAATGTTTTGGCTCATGGGTGTGTTTAACTGTAGTTTCATTACAGCAACTTCATAGTAAAACCTCTGTGTGTGTGTGTGTGTGTGTGTGTGTGTGTGTGTGTTTGCAGGTGAGGTTCCGTTTAACCATGAGATCCTGCGGGAGGCGAACGCTTTGTGTCACCGACTTCCTGTACTGAGCACACTCAAATTCAAAACAGACTTCTATGATGTGAGTCTTACACACACACGTCGTTATTAGTCTCAGTAATGAATCTGGATTCACTCTGTGTGTGTAAACGAAGCTCCGCTAACTAATAACTCTGTGTGTGTGTGTGTGTGTGTGTGTGTGTGTGTGCGCAGCAATGTAATGACGTGGGTTTGATGGCGTATCTGGGCACCATCACCAAAACCTGTAACAGTATGAATCAGTTCATCAACAAGTTCAACGTTCTGTACGACCGACAGGGAATCGGACGCCGCATGAGGGGGCTGTTCTTCTAACACACACACACACACACACACACACACACACACACACACACACACACACACACAGTGATGTTGGAGTAAAACACTGACCTGTTCTGTTCTGATAATTAATGTTAATAAATATGATTCTGATTTATGTGTGTGTGTGTGTGTGGTGTTTTTATCTCTCAGACTGAACACACTCTTTTATATAAAATTCCTGAATAATGTCACACACGTGACATCAGATGATCAGATGGCCCTCGCTGATCTCACAGCAGGACCATCTGATCTGATCTGATCTGGTCTGGTGTGAGCTGTGAGTCCTGCAGGAAAAGATCTTTCACTTCAGTATCTAGTAAATCATCCTCAGCTTTATTTTAGGACTGTGACTGCAGGAATCTCATCACAGCTCCGGCTCAAGGTTTATTGTTTCAAAATCCTAAATTCAACAGATTAATCAAAATCATGAACAAAGAACCGATGTCGTCTACGTTCCTCAGGAATAAACTCCTCTTACTTTAGACTGATTCAGATTTAGTTTAACTGATACACAGCGAACCAGAACGTGATTGGTGTAACTGTAACGCCTGACTCCACCCACACTGCGCTGCCATTGGTTGTCCATCAGAGAACCATTTTAGGAACCGTACTGTGTTCCATGATGTGGCGTGGCCGTGTACAACCACATCACGGTTTTTATGCTACTTTACTATCCAGACTAAAAGCACTCACTCGTTCACGCCATCACACCTACTGACGGCTTCATTCAGTGTTAGCTTTAGCATTAGCAATGAAGTTCAAGAAATATTCCACTCAGATTCAGTTTTCTATTTCAGTATTTTATTTTCAATAATAATCTTTAAACACTTTTACACTGGTCATGTATTTAAATGATTTATGTTTATAACTTGTTGTCATGGTGATTATGATGTCTTGATGTCACTGATTCCCAGTTTCAGATCGGCAGCGTTTTGGTTCCAGATTAAATGCTGGTTCTGTGATGAGGAGAAAGTCGGTGGTTGTGTGTGTGTGTGTGTGTGTGTGTGTGTGTGTGTGTGTGTGTGTGTGTGTATACACACGCTAACCTGTTCATTTGTTGTTTCACTTGGTGTTGGGAGCGAAGTAAGAAAAACGGGCGGGGTCGTACAGCTCTGATTGGTAGTCGTATGGATACGGAGAGCCATAATAGGGATACGCAGGTTTCTTGCCGATGGGGGCAGGATGAGCGGGCTCCTCCTCTTCCTCCTCCTCCTCTTCCTCAGGCTCAGGTACAGGTGGAGGGGGCGGAGCTTTGCCCTTATATTGTCGGGGTGGGTTGTCGATGAGGCAGTCGGGGTCCCAGTAGGGGTCGCAGTCGTACTCCATTCCCTTATACATTACAGGAGAAGGGGGAGGAGCAGGACCCTTGATTGCGACAGGTGGAGGAGGGGGCGGGCCTTTGATTGAGACAGGTGGAGGAGGGGGCGGGGCTTGGTGTTTACAGTTAGGGTAGTAGCGGGGATCACAGAGCACAGGCACCGCCCCAGTAGGCAGGTACACGATGTGTGGCTTACACAGAGGATCTCTGGCGTTACACAGGTGAATAACGTCAGCTTGGGAGGGCACCAAGGGGGCGGGGCCTTTCACAGGGGCAGGGGCGGGGGTTTGTTTAGGGGCCGGGGGTGGGCCTTTGACAGAGACAGGAGGCAGAGGCAGTTTACAGTGCTTGTCTTTAGCCGGGTCACACCTGGGCGGGGCGGGAATGCCCAGTCGGTTCTGGTAGTGGGCGGCGTCGGCACCGTGTACCTGCTCCAACTGTCTCATCTTCTGATAGAGCATCCGGATCCGGTCGATCTCATACAGCTACACACACAGAGGTAAACAGGAAGTGGATCATCACAACAGCAGCATTAAATTAGTCTGTACATTCACTGTGGGGCCAAAAGTATGTGGACACTTGAGCATGAGCTTGGAGGAATTACTTTTATTTGACATCATAGATTTTATACACCTGAAACCCAATAACTCAATAACCTGAGGGGGCGGCCACATACTTTTGGTCATATAGTGTACATCTGCACATCTACCCACACACACATGTATACCTGTATTACACTGTCGTCATGTGTGGATTCTTATCACACAATGTAAATATCTACAGTGGAACGTAGCATCATAACGCTTCATTCTGATTGGTTACATTAGAAGGTGTGTTTTGTGGTTGTGCGCTGGGACTAGGATATGGTGAAATGTCTCTCACCCCCTCTGTGTGGCCGATGCTGCTGTAGTATTTGTAGTAAGACTGAAAGTCTGGATTCTGGCGGTACCAGTGTGAGTCGGCGTTCCGGCGGGTACGAGACAGGAACCCATTGGCCTGTTCAGCATTTAAACTCACTTCAGCTTCTGAAACACAGAGAAAAAAACACCATCGTACAAACACCATCGTAATAAAAACAGAAAAAACAAAACAGCAGAGTGGAAAATCAGTGCAGGAACTTGTTTTACCTTCTGGTTTAATGACGTCTAACAGAGACTTCGCTTCAATCTCACCTACAGGAACAAAGCAACATCAGCACACAAATAACCTTCAAACAACGTTCCAACAACTCAGTAAAATAGATTTATTCGTTTTTCATGTTTAAATAACTGACTGTTGTTCCTCTTTCACCAAAAACATTCACAATTATTCCCAGATTTTAAACGTGTGACCGCTGAGAGGTGGAGGAGGAACACAGAGAGTACAGCGTGTTCTAGCAATATTAATAAATGTGTTTTCTCCTTGTGTTCTCAAATAACATAAGATTCATGTGATCATCAGAATGTTCGATACTCACGAAGCAGCAACGCAACACAACTCAGCACACACAGGAACCTCAGCACCATGATGACTGTAACACACACACACACACACACACACATTTAATCAAGGAAGGATCTCTTATACGTATACTATAATACTTTAATAAGTTAAATAAGTTTGTGGTTCTTTTTTTTTTTTTTACTGATATAAAATAATATTTGACACTAAATGTAATTTATGTTAATCAGTCTACTGGATCCGATTTTTTTTTTTTATCTGCTGCAGTTTGTTCTGATCTTTTAAAGCTCGGTTATTTTGAGGGTTAGCAAAGAAAATCATGCCAGTACTGTTATTGTAGATCTGGAGCTGCACGAACATCAGAACGTTTCAGTCTCATCAGATCAGAAGTTTGTTCTGATAAAGCACAACATCATTCAAGTGCAGGAACAGGAACCCAATACAGAACCTTTAATGGTTTCTAAAGAGGTTCTGAGGTGGAACCACACACACCACAGAACACTCTTCTGTTATAACATGCAACACTGATGAAAGAAATGAAGTCTGTCAGTACATGTATATAATTCTACAGGCAGGAAACTCAGAATAAAGCATTTATGGGAGGGGGCGTATTATATATATATATATATATACACATATATATATTTCTCATGAATCTCTTTATGTTAAACCTGCCAGGCTGTTTTTTCATTAAGATCTTTTCTAAACCAAAGCGAACCCCCAATGTTTTAGAAAACAAGAATAGAATCATTAGAATAGAATCATTTTAATAAGCTCTGACTTAAATATATAGATACACTCTAAGTTCTACTCTGGGTCAGGGACCCTGATCATTTAGGGTCTTTCTGAAAAAAAAAAAAAAAAAACACAAAAAAAAACCTACAGAAACCAGAATAATCAGAAGTTCATGAGAAACTGAAAAAAACCCATTTCCTCCTTCAGCATCGATCACATCATCATCAAAATCTTCATGAAGTCATCATTATTATTATTATTATTATTACTGTTACTAAACTATAAAATAATGATGATAAAATTAATAATAAATAATATAAATAAAAGCAGAAGTGTAAACTCACCTCCTGTATCAGTCTGCTCTTCCTGTCTCTCACCCTGCTGTACAGGTGTGTTAAATACTGCCCTGCCTGTCAATCACACACACGCTGGTCAGTGGTTGGCTAGTGTCTAACAAAGCCACACCCACCGACCCCACCTAATCGCCCCCCCCCCCTTTACTCCCCTCTTACATACTAATAAAACTTTAGAGAAAAACCTGCACTCAGCACTTTGTGTACAGCTCCACAACCCCCCCCCCCCCTTCACACACACACACACACACACACACACACACACACACACACACACACACACACACACACACACACACACACACACACAACCCTCCCCTCTAAACCCACTACCTACAGAGTACACACACACACACACACACACACACACACACACACACAGTAAATGAGGGTTTGTGTTGATTCCAGATGTTGTCGTTTTAGGGAGCACCAAACTCCGGATGTGTAAAAGTGCTGAGAATTTTTCACTGCTGCTGATTTACACCCCCCTCATTCCAGGGGGGCACAGAGACACCCCTCACACATCAAACACACTCATTACACTAATAACATGCAGGTGTGTGTGCATGATTTTACTGATCAGGTCTGATGATCTGTGTGCAGGATAAATTTTCACATTCATTTATTCATTCACTGCATGTTAGAATGTTAGATGAAGATGAAGGGTACACAGCACACTCACAGGGCTGCCAGAGTGGGTGCTGCACAGCTCAACGGTGCTGCATTCAAATCTTACTCTAGTGAGTTGTGTACTGTATTTGTTTATTTGAAGTTAGTTAAGAATCTGAGTTACTGTTAGCATGCTAAGCTATCTAAGTATAGTGTAATTAATGCTGGGTAATACAGTAATAAATCTGTCACCAACAATCTGTTATTATTACTGTGTAGCCCCACCACCCATTTACAGGTATAAAACACAATCATAAATATAATTATTACTTCTGCTCTCGCTCATCATCACTTCTTTCTAACTTTGTTTTTAAATGCAACTTAATGAACCCATGAAACAAATCCACCACTGCTTCAGCCATAGACAAAACCCTGCAGCAGAACATGGGCTGCGTCTCTAATCACATACACTCTACCCTAAAACTAACTCTGGTGCTGTGGAGTGAAGTGCATTTTGAGACACGTCCTGCCACGCTGCAGCACAGCACGAGTGTAACGAGCTTCTGTACCTTAAACCAGATGTTAAAACAGCTGTAATAAACCTGCTCAGCAAGATGAAAAGTGCACACACACTCCAACCCACTCACACACACAGTCGAATCCACTCAAACATGTCCTTTAATGTTGGAGTGAGGATGAATGTAAAATGATGGAGGGTAGGATGCACTCTTGGGGTTTAAAGATCTGAATGGTTTTAAAATGATCTTAATTTAAATGAGCTCACTAAAGCTGTTAATCATGAAGACCCAACCACACCTCACCAAACCTGGAGCACTGAGCATGCCACGCCTATAAAGATTTTACCCCTAAACTCCTTCATAAGACAGAAACTAGTGTTTTTTTTAAATTTTTTTATTTGTGCCAGTTCTGAACCAGGATCACCAGATCAGTGTACAGATACCACAGGAACCTTCAGACGTCTGGATGGGTAAGAGTTTTGACGGCATGTTAGGCGGGTGGTGCTGATGTTTGTGTTTGTGTACATAGTTAATGACTGTGGTAAAATCAGAGAATATTAATAATGTGAATGAATAAACTGTACCTACAACTAAATTCCTGTTATATAGAAAAATGTTAAATAACTTCAATGTTCATTAACAGAACCCAGAAAGGCAACACACAAAGTTCAGAGGAAACGTAAAAGTGAGATTTGATCTGATAAATGAGCTGAATCAGACAGCGTGGGCGTGTAGAGCTTTATTAAAGATCAGCAATATTTACAGAATAAAAATCAGGCGGAACACAGCAACAAATCCCAACATCTGATGATTCCGTTCATCACCACATTTAACACACCAAAATCATCAAACCTCCAGGATCAGAGCTGCGCACCACCAATTATACATGTTATATTAACAAGAACAGAATGTAAGCAGTAACATAAGCGATATGCTAATGAATCCAAAACTCCAGAGCAGGTCCCCACAGCGCAGGTCCCCAGATCAGACAAAGGTAATGCGTGTGCGTGTGTTGTTGATTTGCCACACGTTTAGCTCCTCATACTCCTGCAGCGCTGCATTAAACTGCACCGGAGTAAAACCACGCGATACACACCGGTGTTCAGCATCGGCCAACTTCACCGCTCGCATCTTACCCCCCTCGCTCACCAACTCACGCACCAAAGAGAAGATCACATCGGCCGGCCGCTGAGCCCTGCACAACACAGACACGATATATAGAGTTAATATGAGGCTAAACATGAAGGTAAGAACATCGCTGATAAATTCTGCACAAGACAACATGAACAAAATGTCTTACTACTGTAGATAAACAGCAGCTTTATTCCCCAAACTACCCCCCCCCCCCCAACCAAAAATACATCATTACACTCACATACAAACTCCAACAATTTAACTTCTCCCTTCCTCAACACAGCAGAAACGTGGCCACTCAACACACACTGTAGCCCATCTTGTACAAACTAGTAGGTGTGTGTGTGTGTGCGCGTGTGTGTGTGTGTGTGTGTGTGTACTCTAAAAGCAAAACTGAAGCCTTAAATTAAGAACATCTGGAAAATTGTGGAATGTTGCAGAATTCTGTTCATGTTCAGGCTTTAATAACAGGAGGTGCTTCCTGTATGGATGTGTAAAAATTCCACACTGATTTACAGCTCTCTCTCACACACACCAAACTCACAGTGCAACCCCCCCCCCCCCTCAACACACCCCCTCAGCACACACCACACATTTAGAATAAATGGGTGCACACCCAGTCTGAAGCTTGATTTATGATTATCAGAAAGTGTTTGAAACTCAGTCAGCACTCTCTGCCTTCACATAACACACGCTACACTACTCAGTGTCTGGTAACACACTGCACTCTGGTGGTGGACTTTCAGTTGTGACAGACTACAATTTAAGCAACTGAGGGTTAAGGGCCTTGCTCAGGGGCCCAACAGTGGTAAGAATTAGAAGGCGTGTCCCAATACCTTTGTATTTTTATAGGAGTGTCTGAACCCATAAACCTGAAGCTGGAAGCTGAAAAGGTCTTTATAGATGTTCAGTTTCATTTAAATGGATGGAGGTGTGAATCCACGTGAGGATGTACTTGTGTGTGTGTGTGTGTGTGTGTGTGTGTGTGTGTACACGTGTGTACCCACCTGCTGGTGTTTGACTTGTCTGCCTGCAGAGAGTCTTTGCTCATCTCCATCAGCCTCATTGCTTCATTCACATCTTCCTTCTCCACCACGTCCACCATCCGCAGCCGCGCCTAACACACACACACACACACACACACACACACACACACACCATTAATCACACAGAGCCTCGTCTATACAGAGACACACCAGCATCACACCAAAACGCCCCACAGCGAGTTGTGCCGGCACTGTCAGACCGAGACAAGTGCAATGCCTTATGGGAAATACAGCAATTGCCCAAGTCTCCGCCTCTCAACACCAGCTACTCTCTCTATTGGTCAGGTTTAGATAAGAAGCTCCACCCCTCCCAGGTGAGTTCGAGGTGCAGTCAGTTTTGCATGGGTTTGCACAGCGGCGTGTGATGAGGGCTGGATGCCGACCCCGCAAAGCTGACCGTTACCACGACAACCAGGATCACACACCAGACCAGGCTGTCCAAAGTGTCACCGCGGCGTTCTCTCAGCGCAACAGCGTGTGTGAAGTGCTGCTTCTGCAGTAGGTGTGTTTTCAGCTACCTGCACAAACAGCACTTTTAACACCCAGTCGCTGTTTCCAGATATCTGAAGAGTTCAGTTCATCTCTACAGCCTGAACACACACACACACTCAGAGGACAGAGAACCAGGACGAACATACCAAATCTCAAAAAGCCTGACCCGAACGTATATAAAAGCAGGGTTAACCTAACCTAACCCTAACCCGTACACCAGCAGGTCTCACGGTGGGCTCAGGATCCACTGCGCTCCAACACAGACCAGCACCAGAACATTCCTGTATGATGATTCGTTTGTGTAGATTATCCGGTCATATTAGATTATAGTCAGTGTGTCCCAGAGCAGAGGGTTCTGTACATGAGCTTTGGTGTGATCACACAGGTGCTTGGTGAGAGGAGCCGGTGCAGGACAGAAGTGCTCACGATGCAGTAGAACACAGACACTACCTGCACTGTAAGCACTTTATCCTGCACCAGTCACACAAACATACAGGTGGTGTCATGTTTGGCCTGTGTGTGTGTGTGTGTGTGTGTGCACGTACCAGGGCAGTAGACAGGCGCAGGATGGACAGAAGGGTACGAGCGGAGGTGAAGGTTGTATCTTTGCTGACTCGCGCCTCCTTCCTCATCTCCACATACGCTGCTGTGATGTAGTCAGTCAGAGCCTGAGGAATCACCGGCTGCTTGTTCTTACACTTACTCAGATAGCGCCTGACACACACACGGGCACGCAGAGGGGGGAAAAAACAAAACACACGGCCATTAATGCAGACTCACACCGGTACCGGTCCAGGTAGAGCTCAAGCTCTGAATAAAACATCTCCGGATTTCTGCACATGCTCAAACTTTATCTTCAACATTTCAGCACCAGTGCATGTTCTCCATGATGGAAGTGTACAATGTGGTGTGAGGGGGGGGTGTGTACCTCATGAGTTTCATGTCGATGGGTATGTAATGGGTAGGGGGCTGTTTGCAGTGCTGGTGGACGTGTGTGATGTGCCGAGCCAGCTGCAGATCTTTTTCTGTATCCGGTTTGTCCTGGATGAGCCACAGCAGGTCGAATCGTGACAACAGTGCTGCCGGCAGCTGGATGTTCTGCTCTATGGTCTTACGTGGGTTATAACGACCAAACGCCGGGTTTGCTGCTGCCAGGATCGAGCACCGGGCGTTCAGAGACGTCATGATTCCAGCCTGAGAGGGAGGATTGAGAGAAGAAACAAACAGTTTCTAACTGCTTTCCATTTAAATACGCACTACATTAATGCAGTGAGGTTCCACACTGGACCGTTACCTTGGCGATGGAGATGGTCTGTTGCTCCATCACTTCATGGATGGATGTTCTATCAGCATCAGCCATCTTATCAAACTCATCAATACAGCACACGCCCAAATCAGCAAGCACCAAAGCCCCTCCCTCCAGGGTCATCTCCCCGGTAACAGGGTCACGCATCACCGCCGCCGTCAAACCCACACCTGATGAGCCACGCCCAGTGGTGTACTGACCTAGGGAGTACAGTTAGTTTAGAATAGATCTGGTAGTGTAGGGTAAGCAGGTGTGTGTGTGTGTTTAAGACTCACTGCGTGGTGCCAGGCGGTCGATGTAGGACAGCAGCTGAGATTTGGCCACACCCGGATCCCCCATTAGACAAATATTTATATTACCTGCACAGAGGAAACACACGTGAACCTGAAAGCATCTCCACCAGAGCCAGAACACAGCTGATGTGGAGCATGTGGTGGTGATACGTACCTCTGATCTTCATCCCACGTGGGTTCTGCTCCACTCCACCAACCAGCAGCAACAGCAGAGCCTTCTTCACATCCTCATGACCGTAGATCTCTGGTGCAATGGAACCTGCCAACTTCTCATAGAAATCCTCTTCTACACACACACACACACACACACACACACACAGAATTATGAATCAGAACTCTGACTGGGTACATCAGACTCGGGTAAAGTGAGACTGTTTGCTGAACCAGCATGATTAAAACATGGTCAGCATGAGCATCAGCAACGATTTATCACACCTGTGATCTGTCTGAGCTCTTCATCACTCAGTTCCTTCACTCCTAGTTCATCATCCTCAGTTTTATTCATCAGAGTGATACAGTGAGCTTCCATAAACGTCTCTGATAACAAACCCTGACACACACAGAGAGAGAGATCATGATGCTGTCAGAGACTCTACAACCTGCTACACACACATCACACACAACAACATCACAGAAGTATTTACACCTGTACCTGCACAGCCTGTCGAAATCCAGAGCGCAGCAGAGGAAGGAAAACTCCAGAAACGCTCACGTGATCTCCAGGCTGAGCTGCTCGTGTGTTCTCTCCACGTACACACACAGTCATGCTGCGGGGAATATTACCCACCGGTACCTGCTCGCTCTGTACACACGGAACATGCAAACCCTAACTCAGCAGCTGTAAACATTTCTATATATGCATGTTTAAAGCCTCATAGTATTAATTTCCTTATTTGCTGGTGGGTGTAAGGGCAGCTAATCCAAATCTATTAATAATAATAATTTCAGAGAGGCTTTATTTTGTGTGTGAGATCAGGAAGAACTTACATGCTCCTGGATTCGCAGCTCCTGGAACTTGACAAATTTCGAGCCCCTTGTTTGCAGGTACAGGCGACCCCCTGACCTGTTGGTCACACACTCCTGACTCGGGCACATGATGAGTGGCATGAAGCTCTGGGATGCAATCTGATGGACAAACAACAAACCTGATAAAGCCGCCCTGGCTGTGATGCTACGCTTTACTTACTGTTCATTTTAAACACTGACAGCTAACTGAACTTTAGTTCTGAAGTCTGGAGAACTTTAGAACTTTATCACTATCATTAATTAGAGGAACATTCGTGATTAATATGAAGAGTAAATTTTTCTAAAGTCCTTCCACACAAACACGACACTGCTATTATAAAAGCTAAGTGTTTATTAAAATATGTTTTTTAGCAGGACTGCAGCATAGCTCATTTATGTGCTCATTGTTTTTATGTGCTTTATTAATGTGTATTGCCCATAATGCACTGCAACTATTATGAGATAAATGAAACTGTATGAATGTAACTGCAGCTCAGAGGTGTCTGGGTTCTAATGTTTTCTGATGTGATTGTACCGGCTGGTAAGTTTCTGCTCCACACTGGTCACATGTGTAGGTGGCAACAGCCATCATGGGTTTGACCTCGGTCGCCCTGGTAACGATGCCTCTGACGGTCACCAGCTTCCCGATGGAGTCAGCTTTAACATCTCGAATGACCTTTACCTTGGTGGAGGAGGGAGGACGGAAATACAGCTCACTGACAGAGAGGCACAGACACACACAGGTGGACGTTAGTGTGTTTTGATGGGGATAGGTAGAGTTTTGTGATGTCTATGTTTTGGTTAACATTTCATTGTTCCATACTGACCAATCATCTGCATGTTGACTAACTGAAGATCTTTAATGAAGTTTCTACATTTCTACATAAATCAACACACTCACAATCTTCTCATGAGCTCTGCTGGGTACTGGTTCTTGGAGTCCCGTGTCTCTGCAGGGTCTCGACCTTTTGCCTCCATCATCAGCCGGTGCTCAATGTAAACATCGAGTGCATCTTTGGCCACCACCTGCAAGCAAGTACACACCCTGGTCACATGGTACATCTGTTAAACTCCATAATGAAGCTGTTATTACAGTGAGAGCAGCGCTGAAGATGCTACATAGCTACTAACACACGAGTTATTATGCTTCAGCAGGTCAACACACAATCCATCACCAGTCACAATGTTCCACCATGTATGATGGATTAGAAGGGGTGGTCAGGGATACGTGTTGAGGTGTAAGTGTACCTCTTTCTCTCTGTACTCTGGCAGCAGTTCATGCACAGCATCAGAGAACAGCGCAAAGTATCGCTTAGTGTTCTCACACACACTCTCCACCAGCTCAGGTTCTTCCTCTGCCAGGTCATCCAGATCCACCACCAACGCCACCTGCTCTCTGTGAGCCAGAGACACCTACACACACACACACACACACACACACACACACACACACACACACACACACACACACACCTTAGACATCAAACACTGAAACACATCCAGTATAGACACAGGAAACACGAGGGGAACAAAATGCTAGAAGCCATCTCTACATCACACCGCTCTACTACAGTCGGAGTTTAATACAGCAACCATGTGTTTCAATCATTTTTTTTTTTATATATCTTTATAGTTAAGGCACTGGACCAGTAATCTGAAGGTTGCTTGTTCAAGCCCAACCACCACCAAGGTGCCACTGTTGTGATCAAAGCTTTATCTATCTTTTAACACCGTGTTCACTCTTGGGAGTTATATTCACGGCAGGAAAGGTTTATGTGGGTGCTTGTATCCGTTACGTAGTCTCTGATATGATATGTATACTCCTAATTCAGTAATTGTAATGAAGTTTAAAAGTTTTTCCAAGGTTAAAAATGTCTTTCATTGTTCTGATCAAAGCCTTAAGGTAAAATAAAGATGAATTTGTTACTAAAACATGAACTGGGGGGGGGTTTCCATCCTGCAGTGATACTGTGCACATGATCCCTTATTTCCCGGATCAATTTAGCAGGGTGGATTTAGTTCTAACAGCATAAAGCACATGAGACCGAGTTGTTTAGGAAAATGAGATGATTTGTACTAAGGGATGCACATTCAGAATCAGCCCAGATCCGTGTTCTGAATGATCAGCTCTGCGTTGGAGTGTTGGCTCGGCTGCAGTTCTGTTTGAGAAGCTGAAAAACATTTAGAATGAACTCTGGTTCTCGTGTGTGATGTGAACAGATGATCTCAGGAGCACACTGATTAAACCTTCAGCAGCTCTGAGATTCTACCAGCATCACAGGAAGCTTCACTTACCAGCTGAGCTCCATATTTGAAGACCTTCTTTCCGGATTCATCTTCAGTGTAGAACTCTTGCAGGAAGCGTTTACACTTCTCTACACACACACACACACACACACATTACATCCTGAAGGAGCATGCCACACAAAGGCAGCGTAAGCTCGTCCTTTGACAAACATCAGTCACGTGATTCCCCCCCCCCCCACACACACACCGCGGAGGAAATAACAACAAAAGTGAATCTGATCCGATTAATGATTTACACTCCAACATCACAACCACCTAACAATCAAGAGTCATCAGAATATAATCAGACAATCGGAGTATAATCCCCGAGACATGATCAATATTAAACACAATATAGTTTAAAAATATATCCAGATTCACTGAATACACAGTAATAGCTTTCATTAAACTCATCTGATCATCAAACCCGCTTCTTTATAATGTTTAAACACAGTGTGTGTGAGAGAGAGAGAGAGAGAGAGAGAGAGAGAGAGAGAGAGAGAATCACCCTGCAGTTCTTATCTGTTTCTCACTCGCAGTTCGAACCTAAACACCACAATGCACTGAAGACAGCGACCACTGCTCCCCACCCGGATGGATGCTGCAGCTGAGGGTGCTGATGGTCCCTCCTGTATCTCTGGGTCTGTAGGTGTGGGTCTCTGCAGCTCCTTTGTTACTCAGGGGTCCGAACACAACTTGTGTGTTTTTGTAAACAAAGGAGCACATGGCCCGCGAGCCCCGTTACAGGACCGTGAGCTTCCGCCTTACGCACGCGCATCAGCACCACGTTAAATAGTACCTCATCGACTACATAACATACCAAATATACCAATAGGTCCGGAGAACATGTTGAACTTCCACGGAACGCTCAAACTCAGGCTGCCCCTTAAACACCGCGGGTTTAATCCAGGCAACACGAAGAATCCGAGAGGAACCAAACAGCAGGTAGTGCGCATGCGCGCGGATGGAGCTCTGCTAACCAACTGCGTCATCACTGCTAAAGCTAAACACTAGATTTTAAATAAACACATTATATATTTATATTATATTTATATACATACAGCAAAAGGCCGCTGCCTTTATTATTCTTCTAAAATCATCAAAACGAATCATAAAGTCCTTTAAACCATTTAACACCATGTCGAAATCATTAGACTATAAGCTTTTATTATAATAAGTTATAAAACTGTCTGGGGTTTTAAAGCTGGTTTACATACTTACAGTAAAGCAATAATAAAATAACAGATCAGCATTTATTTGTATCAATTACTTCTAATGTAAAGAGGAACCCAAGGTACACAGCCCAATATGAACTGAAATATCTAACTGATCTATTGTTTACTGCACTAATCCTCACAGTGAAACTTTACTTACTGCTCAACACATAAAAGTGGAATTTGATTGGAGACTATTGAAGTAAATGATGTAATAATGACCGTGTGTGTGGAGGCACCAGCACTTTTATTACTTTATTTACATCATGCTCACTTTGTTTACCATGCGCTCTTTGTTGTACAGCTTCATCCGGGTACTCACAGGCCCGCCTATAGAACTGTTCGAATCAAGAGTTGCGCCATTTAGAACACATTTCGGTTCATGAGTCGATACCGCCTGGTGATTCACAATTTAAAAACACGAACAATGATACAGAGGCAAAGAAACGAATCGACTCCTAATGAACTGAATCACTTCTACCAACTCAATCATTCGGGACTTTAAACACACACAGCACACATACAGAGACAAAACTTTTACTATGAATAATTATTAAATTAGGTAATAATGTACAATATAACTTAGTTTCGAACGTCTCAAACCGGCCAACTAGCTAACTATATCGTTTCAGATTGGAGCAGGAAGCACAATAATTACCACTAACGCGACTCTACAGTCAGGACAACTAATAGCATGAACACAGGTCTGATTATATGAGATTATAATGCAGTAAATACCGGAGCTCTCACACCCGGTGTGTGTGTGTGTGTGTGTGTGTGTGTGTGTGTAACTCACCCTTCTCAGCAGAGTAATCCTTCGGTGCCATTTCAGCCCGGAATGAAGAGATTGTTTCAGGCAGGAGAGCTGAATCTCACGCAGACAGTGATGCTGGTGTGTATGAGAGTTCTAATAGTGTATAAATAAATATATAAAGTGTAAAATTCACTCCGCTCGGATCCTCACACACTCCTCACAAGCACTACTGTGAAAACTGGCGCGAAGCTTCCAGCACTATCCACCAATCAACACGCACCCTGACTGTGATCCAACCAATCAGAGCTTGCGTCTTGCAGCACTCTCCACCAATCACATCGCAGCACACTCAGATCCCCGCACAGGGAAAGAGGGACTTTCATGCCAGTGGGCATGGCGCGAAAATCCTCAGTAACACGTGACAGCGACGCTCAGTAGTATCGCGCTGTAAAAGCGCGCCAAAATGGCCGGTGGGACGAAAGAAGAGGGAGGGGGCGGGAACAGAGAGGAGAAAATGGCGGTGCTCTGTTCCTAATAAACACTGATTCATGATCTTTATTTATTCACATGAAATAACAACTTTTAACACCAGTTTACTTCATCTACACATCCTATATACTCTACTCCACATACTATGCGCTGTATATTTGAATAAAAATTATGTCATTTTTATTATCCTGATCAGGGTCACAGTGAGTCCAGCACCACTGGATAGAGTGACAAAGCATCATATATACACACACACACACCTAGGCGTAATTAAACTAATCCACCCTCTGCATGTTTCAGGGGGTTTAAGTAACCAGAGGGAATCCACACGAAGAACATGCCAAACTTCTCCCCAGGAAATTTGATGACATGCTGCACTGTCATTCCCATTTAATACATATAACCTCTCATTTATTACTTATTTATTATTATATTAACATGAAATCATTTATTACTTATTTATTATTATATTAACATGAAATCATTTATTACTTATTTATTATATTAACATAAATCATTTATTACTTATTTATTATTATATTAACATGAAATCATTTATTACTTATTTCTAATTAAGATAAATAAAAAACGGATTTCATGTTGGTTTAAAATAGAATAAAATATTGCTAAACATTTACAATCTTAATTATAATTAATTCTACATTTAAAACAATTTTATGATGTACTTTATTCAGCATATTTTCAGGAGCACTTTTAATTTTCTTTTATTATTGATTAGAGATCTTTAAAAATAGGATTGTAAAGCTGTAGATGTTCAGATTTGTAGTTGAGTTTATTAATAATAGAAATAAATCAGTGGGATTGATTAGTTCTACAGTGTTTCTGTTGGTGCTGGATCAGTATGTGATGAATCTGATTTGAGGATTCTGAAAGTTAAAACATTTTACTTTTATTTTATTTAAATATTATTTTTTTACCAAACTTAAATATAACCAGAAATAAAACAGCAACATTTTGATTCCTCACTCTCCCGTCCTCTCAGAGAGAGAGAGAGGGGTCACTCCTAGTCGTTTAAATTACTCACCTGATCGATCATTTCTATCCTTATGATAGTGGTCTCTTTCAGGATGACAAGACAATAAAAGCTCATTTAATGAGGATGAAAATGGTGTAATGTTGTGGCCTTGAGTCACCAGATCTCAACCCAGTAAGAGAGCTACAGGAGATTTGAGTGGTGTGAGACTTAATCTCCACCATCTTCATCTCAGAACACCAACTGAGGGAAGAATACTGAGAAGAGTTTTCCATCTCTCCAGTACTGTTCCAGAAATCCCAGTAAGAAGTGGAACACCTTACTGCGGTTATAAACTTTATACTGGCTTTTATTGGTCATCCGTCTGTGTGCCAGTGTTTCAGTGCTGAGCCTGTAGGTGACGCTTTCATTTCATTTAGCTAGCGCTGTAGCTCAGACTGAGCGGTGAATAGTAGTGGTGAACAGTGTTGGGTAATGTAATAATCCCTGTCTAAACACAAACTCACTCTGACCATGTCTGCGTTATACAGCAGCCAATAGTTTGTGGATACTGGCACTTAAATGTCCTACTCTCTGCATCACATGCATGAGCATGGAGTCACTTCCACTCCTATCCCAGCCTCCATTATACTGAGAAGCTTTTTAATCATCACTGCAGGAATTTGCTTCTATTCAGCCACAATTGAATTAGTTGGATCTGTATTCCAGTTTAATCCAAAAGTGTTGGGATTGATTTCCAAACTTTATGCAGAACATCGTCTCCTACACAAGAATATTTCTAGAGGGAGCTTACGTTGTGCTGGAACAGGAAATGTCATTCCCCAAACTTATGCAAACACAGTTCTACCTTTTATTTCCCCCAATCAGAGACCATACAGATCCTGATCTAATCTAATACAGACACAGAGCTACTGTACATCAGAACATCTCCACCTCTGACACTTCAGCTTTTGTGCTCTTTATTAAACAAAAACATTAAAGGAACGAGGCGTTGTTGCCATAAATTCCCAGTGTAAACAAATACAACCTTTATAAACACAAACATCAAACAAAATGAAACCATTAAGCCATTAATCACAAACCCCCTGTGGTCTGAATGAGCGCAGCATCAGTACGTGTCAGGGTCTCTCACTCAAACAGCTCTTCCAGGTAACTGGTGGAGTGCCGTGTTGATGGCTACAGCACACACACACACACACACACACACACACACACACACACACACACAAAAGTTTTATTTGCAGAAAAAACAGCAGTATATTAAATTAAAAGTTTTGAATTAAAGGTTTGTTGTTTATAACCGTGCTGCTCTATTAATTCATCATTATACACAGAACATGAAGGCTGAGGCTGAGTGTGTGTGTGTGTGTGTGTATTGTACACTAAGCATTAAAAGGTTTTTTTATGAGCATATTATAACACATTATTTAGAAGGTATTTCGTAATGAATAATGATTTAAAGTCATTGTGTTTATTCAAAACGAACAATGTAATTTTAATATCATGTAGTGTAAGCCGCTGTAAACTACATTTACACTGATTTATAACATAATATATATTTGACATTGCTGACATATACACTGTATTTATTTATTATGTGTAAGAGAATCATTAGTTTTGAGGAAGCAGCGTACAGACCTGTTAGATCATGGAGGGTGCACAGAATTACTCAGAGCTGATTATACTCACACACAGAGTCTGGCTGATTTTGAAACTATGTACTTTTGCTGAATTAAAAAAATCCCTAAAATAAAATGTGAAATGAAAGTGTAATTGCAGCTGAAAATCAGGTAAGATTGATCTTCCTCTCACCAGAGACACGTCTAAATCTGAGTCTTCCTCCTCATCATAGTCCTCAATCTCAGGATGATCTGCTTCATTTTCCTCTTCAAAATCCTCCTCAATCAGAGAGAGCCTGACACACACACACACACACACACACACACACACACACACACACAACAAAGAGGAGACAAACCATGACCAACATCGGCAACCTGTTACCTGCTGGCATGAATGTAGAGTTAAAACCCTAGCGCTCACACAGTCCATCTTAAAGAGTGACTGATCACACTTACATGTGGAGCTGAGACTCAACATCACTGTGTTCAGAACTCTGCTGCTCTTTCCTGCTGGATACCAGCCTCTGTACACATCTGCACACACATTAAAAAAGATTAAATGTGGAATAACATTTATTTTTAAATACATTTATTGTGTGAGAGCCCTAGTTTTTATTTGGATGGCAGGGGAGGGGGATAAGGGAGAGGGGTAAATTTACTGTCATTATTATTAGTTCAGCAACCCAGTGCATTTAACCATATGTATTATACAGAGGTGCAGTTCTGTGTTCATGTCCTGAATATTACACTGGGTATAGTGCACTATATAGGCTTTAGTATATTAAAAACAGTAGAGGTGACTAGAAAAACATCTAGACTGACATAAATATGGTATAAAACGTTTAAACTCTTAAAAGGGCTGATTAAATCTGGGATATAAATAATACAAAGGTACTAAGCAGAGAAGAGTTGAATGTTCTAGTGAAAAAAAGTCTTTAACTAGATGAACTGATGAGCAGAAATAATAAAATGATGTTTGGGTTAGGGCAGTTCAGGATTGTGTACATTATTATAAAGTTAAAGCTAGAGTGGGAAGTAAGAGATTAAGAGAAAAGTTCCATGTGTTGCTTTACACAAGATGTGTGTGTGTGTGTGTGTGTGTGTGTGTGTGTGTGTGTGTGTGTGTGTGTGTGTGTGTGTGTTTACCCATCTGAAAAGTCTTCCTCTGATGGCTGATCCAAGCTGATCTCTGCAGATGCAGGTGGAGAGAGTGTGTGTGTGGGTGCAGCACGACTCTGCAGAACTGTAGAGGTGAGAATAGGAGTGTCCAAACTGCTTAGTGATCCTACATACACACAAAAAAAAATAGATGCTGGTGTTTTGGAACCATCATTGTTTAATAGACACAGTTGGATCTTCAGCTCCACTTGTAATTTGGGTGGAAATGACCCGAGTGTGTGTAGTGTGTGTGTGTGTGTACTGACCGTCAGTGGTGCGGAGTCTCTTTGCTGGTGTGTGTTGTGGGGTGATGGTCGGGGTCTCTCTGGATCCTGAACGCAGTGAGCGCCTGTACATGCTCACTCTGCTCATGCTCACAGAAACGTTTTTACACACACGCTGCAGATAATCCAACCTGCACACACAGACAGAATCAGAGAGAACAGGTCACGTTTTTACTGATGTACTGTTAGGGGAAAATAGAGAAGTATGTTTGGAACACAAACTGTGTGTATAGAGTTTTTACTTGTTTAAGCTTCTTTGGAATAATTTAATTTGTTCACAACATGTTTGTCTGAGGGTTACTTACACACACACACACACACACACACACACACACACACACACACACACACACACACACAGAGAGAGCTTTACATTTTTCAGTGTTCAGATTGTGCAAGTTAATAATTGGCTGTTTTGTGTGGGCAGGGCTAAAAATAAAATTGAATATTACAAGTTTACACTTTGTGTGTGTGTGTGTGTGTGTGTGTGTGTGTGTGTTTAACATACAGCTGTGCTCTGTCCTGCTTAATCAGTTTGTGGCTGAATTCACTGAGAATCTCCAGGAAGCCCAAATTAGTGTCATCACCCTCTTCAGATCCTCTCAGCGCAAAACGAATTCCATCCCTACAAAACAAGACCACCTCTTCTTTAATCTGACATATATTTCAGGATTTTGTCTATTAATTTTGTGTGTGTGTGTGTTTACTGACTGGTGCAGGGCTAGAAGAGGTTTGCGAATGTGCTGTAGATTAACACTGAAGCTCATGGCAAGTTTCTTAGCCAAGTCTCTGATCTCCTTCAGTCCCTTATCCAAACCATCATCATTTAAAGAGGAGTAAAGCTACAAACACACAAATATACTGTATGAAGTCTCTGATGTCTCATTAGAATAGTTTCATTCCTCTCGAGTTTCACTTTGCACTCAAAATATGGTAATATGGCAAAAATAGGTGTGACGAGTTAATTACTTGTTAATTAATATTTCAGCAGTGAATTTTAGAATACCCGATCTTTAGTTAAAACGAAAGAATTTGGGACTGAGCTGGAGTTACATACAGTAGTAACACACAATCTATGTGAAGCACAAACCCTTTGATTTATTCATTATTATTGTGGTGACTATGTAGGGTTTTTGTTAAACAAACCTGCTGCAGGCTCAGACAGACTGTTCTTGCACTCTCTTCTGCGTTCATCATCTTGGACTTACTTAAAGTCTCCTTTATTATGTCCCCATAATCCCTATAGAACTACAGAGAGAGAGGGAGAGAGAGAGTAAGAGAGATAGAGATTTAAGTTATTTCTGTGTAGAAATTACTGCAATATTGCTGTTATGGACTGTATAGAATTGAAACAGATTCAGATCTTATTAACACAAACGCTGAGCACTGTGGGGAAAAAATAGACAATGTACCCACGTAGCGTGTAATATATAAAAACACCACTGAGTAGTCTAGGGTCACATACTAAATATGTCATATCTGTAAGTCGCTCTTGATAAGAGCGTCTGCTAAATCTGCTAAATGCAGAAAATGTAAATATGATAGTAGTCCACCAGAGAATATATGCGCCATACAAGACTGGATGATTTTCTTTACATTCAGTGTAAAAACAGTCAGAAAATTGTACCCACACACACACTCCAGTAATTTAATGGATGGAAAGAACGTCCACCAGCTTAATGCAACACCGCCCTTAACCCTAGGAATCATTCATTCATCTTTAGTAGCCACTTCATTCTTTATTTACTTAATCTGGGTTGTAGTGCTTTTGAAACACCAGCCAATCCACTTACTGGAAAAGGGTAGCCATGTTTTACACCAAGTGTTTTCATGTGGCACACACACAGCAACATTTATTAGAATAGAACGATTGGCATGATAGAATTTTGTTTCTCTCTCTCACACACACACACACACACACACACACCTTGCTGTAATATTTGAAGACATCAGTTGCTGCTCTGAGCTCTAACACACCGTAGATGATGAGTTTACAGTAACCTGCCAGCTGATTCCTTCTGCGCTGTAGAGTGACCATCATCTCCTCCTCATTCTCACCTACACACACACACACAATCATGATTGAATCACAATGTCTTTTACTTGAGAAAGTTTGGAATTAATTCTAATTATTATTTAAATTTCCTTTTAAATAGAAACGTGAATATTATAGTTGTGTTGTCACTGCCAGCTATGATGGCAGAGTACCTGCAAAGCTTAAAAACCACCAGCAGCTCAGGTAACGTCGGTTATTAATAAAAAATGTTATGTAACATCTACAGCTGATCAGTTTAACTACACTGAAAATCATAACCAAAGCTCAGGAGTGCACAGGTAAAAAAGATCTTAGTATGAAGTGATTGTACCTGCATCCTCATCCTCAGTGAATATGTAATCAATCAGAAACGAGGCCATCTCAGCCCCGAGTGTCTCATCAGGACAAATACACATATCAGCAGGTCTGCCTCTGCCCTGCCCAAACACTATCAACACATCACACAAACATACAAACGCCTGACACACACACACACACACACACACAGCTTCACTCTCTGACCTCTCATACTATACAGTAACAGTTCAAATAACAGTGTGTGTGTACAAAGTTCAAACCTGATCTCTTAGAACACTGTGACCCACAGACAGACAGTTCTGACACACCACACAGAACGACCAAACCTCCTTCATCATCATCTTCACCTCAGCCTGACAAAACAGAAACATAAAAACAGAACTAAAATAATCAGATGTATAAAAAATGTAGTTTAAAATATATCATCACTTTTCCCATATGTGGAACTTTTGCACTAACCCGTCTACCTAAACATATAAGTGACCAAGGCAGCGCTGATAAATCGACTCATGTTTCAGTTCTCAGTAAAGAATGTGTGTACTTGTAAATCACAGTTATACTTTAATACAGACTAAAGATGAACGTCAGACAGCAGGAAGCATACTTTATTAGGGTCGGGCATACGTGAGATCTTCATTCTCTTCCACAGCAGGTGGAAAACAGCACACTTCAGTGCACACACCATTAACTACAATGAACAACAATTAACACTGATTAACAACACACAATTAATCAGAACTGCACAAAAGCTAAAACAATCACGTAATTACAGCTGCTTTACCTCTGTATCCACCTCTCTCGACTCGACTCCAGTCCTCAGCAGCTGGAGGCAGGGCTCAAACAGCTGTAATGCAGTCAGATCTCTGGCACTAACACACAAACACACACCGAGCTCAAAGGCTGTACAGTGATATTTCCATGGTTGTTGTAATCATATAAACACACACCTGCTGAAGACAGCCAGTCTTTTAAGAGAAGTTGCAGCAATGAACAAATCATCTTCATCAGCTGTTCCCTGTATTATACACCATATTCATAACTTCACTTGGCAGCTATGTGCTAACTCTTAAACGTTAAACAATGTTGGGCATTAAAAGGTCTGTAGACGTAGCCAGACTTCACTTTGCAATTCACCAAATGTTTCAACCCACTGTCCCCCTCTGTCTACTTTACTAATAATTGAAGTATTGATGAGTGTGAGAACCTGCAGGACATCAGTGAGATGTGTGTTAAATCTTTCCAGTGTGGAGTCCAGCAGCTGACCGATGGCTCTCTCAGCTCGTACAGAGAAAGGGTATTGATCACAGCCCAACACACATAAGACACGTACACATGCCTCCAGCACACACTCCACATGATGCTTCTCCACAATCTCACACACCTGAGTCAACAACAGCTCTAGATACTACCACACACACAATAAAACAGTTTAAGCATCAGTGTAAAACCTCTTTAATGTTGTTTTGAAATCATGTTAAAATTAAACTACATTTCAGTAATATTAGTAATTATTGCTGCAAAAACTTCCCTAAGAAAATGTTCGTTTCTGTCAGAAGTTTTGTGAATAAAGGACCAATGCACATTTTGTATTGTGTATGTAATTAGTATTCATTAGGCTAGTCTTTAGCACTCATTACAATGGATAGCAGTTGGCTGGTTAGGAGCGTGAAGATGTTTAGTGTGCGTATTTGGTGCATCATGGATCTTGGCGAGTGTTTACCCTCTCCAGGCGGCCCGTGATGCCATAAGCATCCAGTTCAAAATGCAGAGGAGCTCGGAGCAAAGATGTCACCTTATCCACATCTGCAGAGAACTGAGAGAAAGTTTCAGATGAGCTTTATAAATGCAGACAGTTTTACAGACATGCAAAATCCTGGCATGGCACATGAAACTTTATGTTGCAATTTACTTTTTATTTGTTGCCTCTCTGCATAATTTGAGTGGTGTGTGTGTGTAAGTACTTTATTAAGTAGTTGTGGCAGCAGTGGTATGAAATGATTGGTGATGCGTTTCTTCTCTTGCATTTGTTGTTTCTTGCCCTTTACACTCTAAACACAAATGCACATAATGATTAATGTAGTGGAAGTATATTCAGTGTGTCTGTTACAGTAGTATAAACATTAAAGCACGTTAATAAAAGTGACCTTTTTCCCCATTGAGCGTGCTGTAGGTGGTGCTCCCTCTGCTGCCTGTCTCACTGCACAGATCATCAGCTCAATCAGAGCAGACTCTTCATCATCGTTCAGCCCTACCACACAAACACATATACACTGTGTTCTTCTATGCCTGATGCACGGATGATGAGTTTAGTAAACCCACCTTGCTCTTCCTCTTTCTTCTGAAGCAGCAGTGATGTCATTGTCTCCCAGTCCTTTAGCTCTGGCCCTGCCACACCCCAAAGACTGTCCACCAGGTATGCAGCATGCTCATGATACTGACACACATTAAATGAACAGTAATGCAGATCACATGATCATTTCACAGCAAAGATTTTAAGCTTTTTGGATTTTGACCACTTGATCAGAAATGCTAATGTTACCTTGCTCTGAATAAAGAAGCAGACCAGCAGGTTGAGAAAAGTGACTCTGTGCTTTTCTACTTCCCCCTCTAGTACGTTATTAACCTCAGTACACAGCCTACACACACAGACAAATAAATACTTCAATAATCCCGAAGGAAATTAAGGATTCAGGAGCTTGTTGCATACATCAGAAGTGATAGTACATGTTTGATTTACATGCAACCCAACTGCCTAATGTTGTACTGGTCATCATTATGCTCCCAAAACAGTCTGAATCGTTTAGGTATGAAATCCACAAAACCTCTAAAGGTGCCCTGTGTTATCTGGCACCAAGATGTTAGCAGCAGATCGTTTTAAATCCAACATCAAGAACTGACTGTTCACTCCCTGCCAAAAAAGAAGATAATCGATGTTTTTCACTTCACCTCTTTGTGGTTATGTGGCTGATCAGTGTGATTCTGTAGTTTGCTTAAAGATGCACATTTCGCAAAGCGAGTAACACAGAACCAAATCTAATCATCAGTAATAGAGAAGCAGTCAGAATCTCAAAGATGTGCAAAATCTGCAGCTACGTTTGTGTCATATAATCATATTTAAACTGCTGGCTGATTATTTAAGTAACAGCTTAAGCAACAGGATTGTTTTAATTATTAAAAATTCCTATTGGAGATATGATAAACTTACACATGGTACAGAAACTCCCCCGCAGCACATGCCAGTCCTCTGTGTGCAGCAAATACCAGTGGATATACACGCATACACTCCTCTTCAGAAACACCATCCTCCGTCCTCCTACACAAATGGAGTTGAAAAAAAAAAAAAATCTACAAATAATTCCCAAATGTCCAGGGAGAGAAACATTGATGCAGGGGGTATAAGTTTTAAGAAATTGTGCTATTTATGGTAACAGTTTTCGGGGTAAGGGTTTTTTTCCAGACTGAAAAGTATAAAATAAGAAGAAGGCTATCCTGGATGGATGTTAACCCTGTCTAGAACTAATGCATCACTTAATACGTGAACACTGATAGAACGGATGCCACACGAGACTTATCAGCACATGTATTAATACACACTCATCACAGGGTAAAAACTTGGATACGGTATTCTCTCTCACACACACTTACTGCTTTATGACCAGCAGCAGTCTGACAGCTTCCACAGCAACATCAGCATCTTTGTCCAGCACCATGTTTAATATTCTTTCCTTTAAATACACAGAATGTTTATATACAGCACAAAATCCACACACACACACACACTCTTACACACCTTAAAGCGACTGGTAAAGAGCTCCATACGACTGATGAAACTTTTTTCTTCATAAAGCTTCTGCAAAGCCAACACACACTGCATCCGCACACTGGCCTGCTGTGAAAACACACAGTTACTTACAGAACACGCCATCATTTCTACACCTGTACCTGTGTGTGTGTGGAGATACTTTGTCATGCAGCATCCAGCCCAGGTATTTGAGGTGCCTATCACTGAGGAATGAGGCGGGGTTTACTCGAAGCCACACCCCCACCTCCTCCATGCAGATAGCCCGGATCTCAGGTACTTTATCTCTGTATCGATGAACAAACACTCCCTTAAAAATCCCGTTCATCAGAGAGCGTAGCTCCTCTTGCTGCTCCAGCAGCTACACACACATCAAAAGTTGATATCGTTTATTCTAAACACAATCATAAGAACTCACACTTTGTGTTATTTGTAAACACATGCCTGGGCTGCATGATTATGATCTCTGTGGGCCATCGTACATAGGTATTTCCGATTATTTACAAAAGGTTTCATTTTTTTGGTACAAGTAGCTGCAAAAATGAAGTCAGCGACATTACAAGTGGCATCTGTTAGCCTGCAGATGTTCGAATTTTTGTAATAATAAGCTGAAATGCTCCACTTCTGTAGGACTAAATGTTAACCAGCAACTTGCTGATGATAGTTTAGTTGTGTACAGTTGTGTGCAGGTGGGACCTCATTGTAGGAGTTCTGCAGCTCCTCCAGTCTCTCAGTGGCTCTATGTGAGATGCTCTTCTTTTTCTCCAGCTCACAGCGTCTGTGTGTCATGTCAGTCTGAGCAAGCCTGTCTGCAGACACAGCTACTATTGCAGACATCACATGCATTGCTACATACACAAAACAGAGTTAGATTCTTCACTGTGCCTCACTTGTTAAGTAAACTCATCATTATTAGTGACTACTTCATGCTCTTTAAGTGTAATCTTCAAACTCATATTTACATAAAAGTGTAAAACTGCTTAATTATTCTAAAACGTAAGAAAATACAAAGTGGGCTTGGCTTCATGAACCTTTATTGCTTCAATCAACTCTTATCAAGAGCTATGAAGCTGAAACCAGACATTCCAGGATCAGAAAATGAAATGTGATTTTGCTAGTTGCCGTGCTGGATTCCTCTCACAATGCCGTGGTTCTAATTAAAAGTGGAATCAAACAGTTTAGGGTTTTTGTGACACATGAGAAACCCTTGACAAAATCATACTATAAACTCAGCTTATTGGAGATGCTTTTTGTGGCAAGGTGGATCAGAGTTCAATTAGCAACAAACTGAGTGTAAAAGGGGTAAATGTGTCACTTTAAAGAAAATGATGGCAAAGCCAGCAGACCAGTTTTACCGCATCATGTTAATGCATCATAGTAGTGTGACCTCACCGATGAGTGTGCTGGTGTGTCTGAAGGCTCGGACCTGGGAGTCAGCGAGCCCTGTGAGGAAAGAGATCAGTGCAGAAAATGTGTACTCATCATACAGCAGACTGTTCCTGCAGCGCTGCACCAGCTGATGCACACACTCACACACTCCATCACGAAAACGCCTGCCCTGAGACCCTGTCACAGCCAGCGGGTAACACACAGAGTCCTGAAGCACAAAAAGCAGTACTTGAAGTTTAAACCAGCAACATTCTGTTCTGGCTGGGTCTCTTTACTAACAAGCCTGTTAACCATAACCTCCAATCACTACTTACCTCATTAAATTCTTTGGTCAAGTGACTGATGATGTCAGCATTTTGCATGCTATTAAACATCTCCCTGGTCACCACACCTAAAACAACAGCATCAGCATCTTATTTAGAGTTTCTTGCAGTCTCTCTACTGTAGGACAGACCTGCTGATGGCACCCTGTCCCTAACGTCTAAAGTATCTTCATGAAAAATAATCCAAGTGTTTTACCATTGGATGGGTAGGCTCATAAAAAGCAACATAATGATTAAGCATGGGGTTAGGGTTAGGGTTAGACCTGCAGAAAACTTGTTCAGCAACTAGACAGTGTTTTAAAAGAAATACATTCTGCCCCCGAGACTCACCTTTACAGCCACAACACTCGACAACAAAATTAATCAGCTGCAGAAGCCCTTCCTGTCTATCCTGCTTATATTCATCCAGCCAATCATCAACCACCGTCTGCAACAATAATTTACATTATAACCCTAGACAAAAAAAAAATCTGAAAATCTTATAAAACTTTTTACATTATTTTGCATGATGGATAAAAGAGCTATAGTAACAAGGTGTCTTGTATTTATTTTGAAAAAAAAAGATATTGGACATAAAAAGCATGCTAATGGATAAACATATTTGTCTTACCACCAGTGCAGACCTTCCTGATCTCACAGCTTCATACATGCTTCCCCTCTCCCTCCGCTCCACTTCCTCTGTCGCAGGCTGTGCAGGGATGGTGTGTTTAGGTGTTGGAGGGTCACTGTGTGTATGTGTGAAAGAAGAACCGAGGTTGCTGCCTGCTCTCCGTCTGAGACGTTTCGGAGACTAAGGAGAAACATTATAGATGTTCAGTGTTTAGTGACACACTTTCCCATCCAAATAGCAAGTGTGTGTGGAAGTATATACACACTAACCAATGCTTCCACAGTTGCTCTTTGTTTTCTTTTTACAGTCTTAATGTTGGGCTCAAAATCACCATCTGAGACATCATCTGGCTCCTCCGGACTTAAGCTGCACACACCAATTCATCATTTATTTATATTGAGACTATAACAACATGGTCCATCAGCCTGTTATACAGGATAGTCAACATTCATATGCAATACCGTTAAAGCAGTGGTAAACTGTGGTACTATGGTACAAGCCCAACTAGGGTAGCTACTGGGAAGAACAAGAAATACATTCTTAACATTTTTTGTAAATACCTGTCAATTTTTACAATTATTTACTGTACATGCAATTTTTTAATTTCACGAAACTGGGTTATTATCTGTAAAAATAATAATTTTAAAAACGTTAAACATGGCTTGGCTTATCTCATACATTTAGGCTCTTATTTATATCAAATTGTGTGTGTGTGTAAATACCTGTCCAGTTCAGACTCTGATAGCTCCATGGCTTGAGTTATTCAGCATCTAAAAAGATAATAGTTCATTTAGTAAAATCTGTTTGATATGTGTAATTAATATAGATATGATTTCTATAATTTTGAGGTTTCATTTTTTTTTTATTCTGGGGGTATTTTAAGTGATCTTATTTCTAGAAGAGTGACCAAAACAAAACCCTTACTAATTAAATTACTTAAATTGTACAAAATGTTTTCCATACAGTTTAAATTTAGCATCAATATTCATACTTATTCACCTGGATAAAAAAGATTTTTCTATTTTAATTGTAAAATGAAGTAACACTGAACTGTATCTGATGTACAGCACACATTACCTTATTCATACCAACTAACGCTTTTGCAAAATCTATACTGTTTAGACATTTTCTATTTGAAATGTATAGCATAAAAAGTATAAAAAGTAATTAAAGTTTATATTAACTACATTTTTTTTTAGTAGCTGCTAAGGTTAAGAGTTACCAAGCATGAATTAGCGTGGTTAATTACCGATGAACACTTCAGTAAAAAAACTCACCCTATTAAGTAAGCAATAATAAATTACACAAACAGAACAGAAAATTTGGATTAATTACATTCCCGTTACAATATTTAATGTAATTTAACTGTATTAAGCTTTGGAGAAGTTGTCGCTGTTACAACTGTGTAATTTACTCACTAATACAGAAGAGCTGTTTGCACCGCTGCCTCACCTACAGTCCGTCAACTGTTCAGCTTCACTCAGGCTCGTTCGAAAAATATCGCCTCAGAAAGGCGCTCGGTATTTGGTTGGTTAAAAAAAGCGCGCGGAAACAGCGATTGGTTGTTTTTCAAATATCGTTCACCCAGCAACGACCATGAATCGACCAATTGCGTCTCAGCTCCTGTGACAATTAAATAACCAAACGCTGTGGAAAGAGAACTTGGGAGTCGACACTGAATGTGATTCCACATAAAGCTGTAAGAGTCTAAAACTGGGAGTCCAATCCAATAGTTGATATCGCTAACCTAACCTGTCTCCTAAACTCAAGTTTACCCCAATTTATTTATATTTAGTAAATAGACAATCACACATATATTCTTATATTAAACAAACATTTAAAAAAATGCTATTAAAGTTTAGCTACTGACCTACATTCCGACTTTATGCAGACTAAAGACTTTATGCACTTTTTTACACTTATGCCGGAAGTTGCGTATTTATATTTATTGTCCGTGTTATTCAATATTTTAAAATAACGGACAATAGCCTAAAGCTTTTATCAGACAGCGACAGTAATTAACTATTTTTAATGACATTGTAAACTACATTGATTTTATGGTGTGAAGTGACGCTTTTGTCTGACAGCGAGTGAACTTCAGACAAACCAATGTCGATGTAAAGAAGTTAAAACTTAAAGATTTACAGTCATTGTGGCAGCGAAATTACAAATAATGCATCAAACAGACAGAGATATTAAAGTTTTAAGGCATTGTACTGATTAAATCTTTGATAATGATAAGCATTAATTATACCTGCTCTGTAATGTCGGTTAATTCAGTTAAACGCTGTATTTAGTTTAAATACAGGACGTTTCTGAGTTTATTGAGCTTTTTCTAGAGCTTCTCTTAAACAGTTTTATTGTTTTAACTCTACACACCTGTATCAGATAAAGCACTAATGATGGAGTTTATCATCCAGGTGTGTTAGATCATGAGAACAATGTGAAGATCAGAAGATCCTAAACCCTGCTCAGCTTTTCAACCTGTTCACATAAACAGCTAAACTAAACATCAATAGCTAATTCTTAAATGCTCACAGGAGGATACTGAATGTTTCCAATAATTCTAAACTGAAGTCATGGCATGAGGGGGCATCAGAACTCCCGACATGGGTGACATGCATATGTGTGAAGGTACCATTAAACATACCACTGACTGGGATTTTAGAGAGAGATATGCTGCCATTAAAACCTTTTCTTAGGAGTTATTTCAGCAAGACAATGCCAGGCTTCATTCTGCACACACAACAACTTTTTGAACACAGAGTGTGTGTGCTTGACTGGACTGCCTTCAATCCACATTGATCTCTTTTAGAAGTGTATATGGTGTGTCATGAGGAGTATCAGATGGCATGGACTGTGGAGCAGTCTAAAAAAATGTCTAAAAAAAAATGCACTGCACTGCAAGTCCACTGCAACAATTAGTGTTTCTAGTTAAATAAAAGTTAAAGAAAATTACGTATATATATTTATTATTTTATTTTACAAAATTGAAATAAAAATGAAATTCTAATGTATTTTTAATGAAAGCTCTGTGTGTCCCTCTCTCTTTGTTCCATTGTTGTGGGTGCAGGGGGAGAGGAGGAGAGGGAGGGAGGGATTTTGGGGAGAATTGATCTTTTTTTCTCTCTCAGACACAAAGAGCAGCAGCAGCTCAGCAGTGGTGGTAGTGTAGTTGGTCCAGGATTCCCTCCAGTACTCAGCGGCTCTACATCTGCTTTACTACTGGATAAACCAGTACACTGATAAACAGAACTGATGATCAAACCCTGAAGTGACCGGATATTCACATGTGCTGGTGAGGACAGTAATGATGGAGGTGAGGACGAAGCCGGTGGGCGCGCGTGGCGGGCTCGTGCTCGTGCTTGTGCTCGCGTGCGCGCTGTCCGGCTCTGTTAGCGCGCGCAGCTGCTCTGAATCGCGGCGCGAGTACGAAGCGGCCGGATACAGCACGAGCAGCGCTCCTGTCACTACTATTTCCGGTGAGACACACACACACACACACACACACACACCTACTCAAAAATAAGACTAAATCAAAATGGGTTAGAATCAGTAGATCAAATCTACCTGCGTGTCACCTGATCATTTACTGCAATGATACAGATCAGACTCAAATAAATCTGAGCTTTTGTTCACTTTCATAAATGTGCTTACTTGCTTTTCAGCAGCACTAAATACTACACTTCACATTGTTATGTAGATTTTATGATCTGTACTGAAACACTGTATTTTAGTAAAATGTAAAATAGAGGAATGGTCACTAGTGCTAAAGACTTTTGGCCAGCGATGTAAACTGTCTGAAACAATATGCACATTTTACTGCCCCCAACATCTTAATAAAATTTTAGCTGTTAATATTTTAACTTAATGCAGAACTTTTACAGCAATTGTAGTTGTATTTTATTTTAGTTGTTTAATGTAAAATCCAATTTTATAGTAAGCAATAGCATTGTGTACTTCTAACACCAGTATGTATGAATTATAATTAATAATGTCATGAATTTAGAAATTATTTATAAACATAACTTATTTATGTTTTTGTTTGGTGTGGGATCTCCATTGTTGTATACTGTGCTTCATAATGCACCACATATTTTAATGAAAAACAGGTCTGAACTGTAGACGAGTCAGTCTGGCACTCTCTTACTATTAAGCCACTGTTGTAACATGTGCAGAATGTGGTTTGGGATTTGCTGTTTACTTACAGTCTGAACTTTACCCTGTTCCTAATATTTTGGTATGTGTTGCAGGCACCAAAATAATAATTAACAAAGTTGATAAGATTGAACATTAAATATTTTTTTTAATTATTGCTGTTTTTAATTAAATACCCATAAAACAATTCATGAACCCCTGCTTGTTTTTACTTGCATTTTACCTACTGTCCCAACTTTTTTTGGAATTGGGTTTGTACATCTGTTTCACCTTGACACATGTGTTAACCAAATTTTTTAATGACGCCACTTGAATGCAGCACTGAAGCAGAATAAATAGAAAGATTAGACAGGCCAGATATATTGTAGGACCAGAACTGAGAAACCCCGCTGGGATCTATAGATCAGATCAATACTGCCCCATCGAAATCATTTACTTTCATTTTGTGGGACTCTGAGAGGGTGTGTAGAGAGAATGTGTGTGTGTGTGTGTGTGGGTAAAGTGTGTGTCTATTAAGTGTGTGTGTGTGTGTGTGTGTGTGTATGGGGGTCCCATGGGTGAGGGTAGCAGATGGTGTGGTGAGGGATGATGAGTATCATTGATGCTGAGGGTGAAGAGAACAAAGGGGTGAATGAAGGTGTGAAGAGAATTTGGGATGAAACTGCAGGATTTACATCTGGGTGTTAGCATGGGGGGGGGGGGGCAGTGTCAATTATAAAAGCAGCTTAATGCATTAACTGAGAGCTATAGAGGTTCAGCTCTTACAGCTGGATTGTTGATGCCTAAGAATCTTTGTGATTCATCTTCACAGACTGCTGCCACCACCACCACACTTACCAAAACAACCTCAGATAGTAAAACTGTATTTAATAAATAATAAGGTGCTAAAGCTGTGTCTGATTACATTCTGCACACCAATTGTATTAAATACTACTATAATGGTCTAAATATTCGTCTGATTGACTGATGAACTTTGTTCTGATTGAAAGGTGAACACCTGCGTTTCTGCCCTCATGACTACACCTGCTGTACGAGCGCGATGGAGGAGACGCTTGCACGGCAGAGTGAAGTCGACTTTTTGTCTGCTGTTGATGAGACCAGCAGCTTCCTTCAGACGAGTTTCACCCATGTACACCGACGCTTTGATGGTGAGGAGGGTCATGCTTTACACCTTTAATGCAGTACAAACTTTAGCTGTGTGGTACAGTTCCACCACTGATACTGGTAATGCTAATGCTAAACAGGTATCAGTGCTTATTAGCAGCTAGCACGCACGTTTGTTGGGGATAGTATTAAAGAAAGTGCGTAATGTCTTTTCTGTTTTTTATTTTGTGTGTTACGTCAGAGTTTTTTGGTGAGCTGATTGGTGTATCAGAGAAGTCGATGAATCAGATGTTCACTAAGACGTACGGACGCCTTTACACTCAGAACACACACCTCTTCCAACGACTGTTCACACAGCTCAGGAGCTACTACTCAGGTACAGGAGTGTGTGGAGGAAATTGTGGTGGTTTGTGAGTAGTGTGTGTGTATGTAACATGCTGCTGCAGGACTCCACATTGGAGTTTTGTCCATCTGCGTTGCCATTTTTGGCTATCAGAGGGGGCACTGAGGTGCAGATGATTGATGAGTCAGTTTTGTCTTGTGTTAATGTGCTCCGGGTGAGAGGTGTTTTTTTTATATATCATGGTTTCTCCCTCTCAGACCGGACAGTTCCTTCGTTGGTGGTGTGGTCATGCATTGCCGGTCCTGGCTGCTTCTGAGCATTCTTTATCTTCCTCTTTTTCTGAGAACTGGCTTGTCGCAGATGGCTGAAGCTGCCGGTCATATTGTGAGAACCAGTTCGCAGTTCTGCTCTTTCTACTTTCTCTGTTGCGACTGTGAATGTTTTTGTGTTTTTTTTGTGTGCATTTTTTGTGCTAGTTTAGCGTATAGGCTGGGATTTACAGGTTTACAGTGTATGTGTGTGTGTGTGTAGGTGGAGGTGTGTTGGTCTCAGAGGTAGTATCAGAATTTTGGGCAGAGTTGGTGGAGCAAGTGTTCACTCTGTTAAATCCTCAATATCACTTCAGTCTGGATTATCTGGAGTGTGTGAGCAAACACACCCAACACCTACAACCACTTCGAGAACTACAACGTAAACTCAGCACACAGGTACACACACATGCACACACACACACACACACTCACATTATAACAGACACTGCCTTATAGCTTTAGTTGTCATGTGACAGCATCACTTCATGTGGATCCCACACAGGAATCCACACTGGATGTAACCGTCGTCAGTAGGTGGAGTGGCTGTTCCACTCTCTCTTCCCTTTACAGCTTTTCCTTGAAAATTACAACATGTTTGACAGGTTGGATCAAAGCAAAGAGCTCAGGCCTGAAGCAGAGATAGAGGGTTAGGGACCCAACCATGGCAGCTTAATGGACCTGGGGTCTGGAGTTCTAACTACTACAACAGCTCAGTTACAATAATGAAAGCTCCTCAAAACCTGAACAAGAGCTTTCAGATCTATCAGATACCAGACCTGCACCATCACCATATTTTAGTGGACACATTAATATTGTATAATGTACAGTGAAGAGCACTAAACAGTGGTATCAGGAAATATGTTTATTAATGTAAAATGATGTTGAATCTTTCTCTATGGCTCAGTTATCCAGAGCACTGATTGCTTCGAAGGCGTTGGTGCAGGGTCTCTCTACAGGCCAGGACATTGCTAGCAAAGCTATTAAGGTGAGTGTGTTTCGCTTTTATTTACTATTTGCACATTCAGTATTCATGCACAAAGCCTTAAACTCACATGCACACCATTGTGAACCCTCATTAATATTATCGTGTTTGGATCTGTGTGTGTCTGTAGTTTACAGTCAGTGAAGAGTGTGGAAAGGCTTTAATGCGTCAGTTGTTCTGCCCACTGTGTGGTGGAAGTCCGACGCTCCGATCCTGCCACCCACTCTGCCTGAACGTCATGAAGGGCTGCCTGGCCAATCACGCGGAGCTAAACTCTGAGTGGAATCGCTTTATTGGTGAGCTACAACAAGGGGGTGTTGGTTTGTTTTTTTATAGAAGGAATGGTTTAAAAGTGTGTGTGTGTGTGTGTTTGTGTAGATTCTCTTCTTGCATTGGCTGAGAGGCTAAATGGACCATTTAATGTTGAACTGGCAACTGATTCTGTGGCGGTGAAAATTTCTGAAGCCATTATGCACATGCAGGAGAACAGCATCAGCATCTCCACAAAGGTTAAACTCTCTCTCCTTCTTCACACACACACACACACACACACAGACACACACACACAAATCAGCAGTACTGATGTAAATGTACATATTTGTATGGTTTGTGAAGGCATTCCGACCCTTTGTGTGCAGGTCTTTCAGGGCTGTGGTAACCCCCGTCCAACCCCCAGCAGAACCAGACGTTCTCTTAAGGAACGAGTGAGAGGCAGAAAGACAGAGAGAGAGCGAGAGAGCAGGAGAACCTTTAGGGTCTTCAGTCCAGAGGAGAAACCAACAACTGCTGCAGGAACCAACATGGACCGACTGGTATAGCAGTTCTTTATAGCTTTTGATCAAAGTGCTTCATGTTTTATTTAGTTTGGAAAGAATCAAAATTCAGTATTGGCAGTAAATCAGTAGAAAAAAATCAGGTTCATTACTACATTCTGAAATTCTCAAACATTCTAAAGTATAACTGCTGTAAAATCTTGATTATGTGGTAAATGTCATGGTCATAGAAAAAAAACAAAGCTCTGGTCTGAGTTCCTGTAGTTACGTGATAAGTGCCTGTGTTCAGGTGTGTATGTGCCCCTATGTGCCTGTGTTCAGGTGTGTATGTGCCCCTATGTGCCTGTGTTCAGGTGTGAATGTGCCCCTATGTTCCTGTGTTCAGGTGTGAATGTGCCCCTATTTTCCTGTGTTCAGGTGTGTATGTGCCCCTATGTTCCTGTGTTCAGGTGTGAATGTGCCCCTATGTTCCTGTGTTCAGGTGTGAATGTGCCCCTATTTTCCTGTGTTCAGTTGTGTATGTGCCCCTATGTTCCTGTGTTCAGGTGTGTTTGTGCCCCTATGTTCCTGTGTTCAGGTGTGTATGTGCCCCTATTTTCCTGTGTTCAGGTGTGTATGTGCCCCTATGTTCCTGTGTTCAGGTGTGAATGTGCCCCTATGTTCCTGTGTTCAGGTGTGAATGCCCCTATTTTCCTGTGTTCAGGTGTGAATGTGCCCCTATGTTCCTGTGTTCAGGTGTGAATGTGCCCCTATTTTCCTGTGTTCAGGTGTGAATGTGCCCCTATGTTCCTGTGTTCAGGTGTGAATGTGCCCCTATGTTCCTGTGTTCAGGTGTGAATGTGCCCCTATTTTCCTGTGTTCAGGTGTGAATGTGCCCCTATGTTCCTGTGTTCAGGTGTGAATGTGCCCCTATGTTCCTGTGTTCAGGTGTGAATGTGCCCCTATTTTCCTGTGTTCAGGTGTGTATGTGCCCCTATTTTCCTGTGTTCAGGTGTGTTTGTGCCCCTATGTGCCTGTGTTCAGGTATTGGATCTGCAGCAGCGGTTACGGCCAATGAGGGAATTCTGGGTAATGTTGCCCCACTCCCTCTGTAACGAAGAGAAAATGGCTGCTGACGTGACCAATGAGGATCGGTGCTGGAATGGTTACGCACGTGGGAGGTGAGTGTGTTTGAAAAGGTAATGCATATAAAAATATTTTATATTTTATGGCTGTAGTCAAGACCATCTCAACCAAGGTTTATACAAAACCAAAAACAATACAGGTATTACATTTACATTTTCAGCATTTAGCAGACGCTTTTATCCAAAGCGACTTACACAATGAGCAGAACACAATGAGCAATTGAGGGTTAAGGGCCTTGCTCAGGGACCCAACAGTGGCAACTTGGTGGTGGCGGGGCTTGAACAGGCAACCTTCTGTTTACTAGTCCAGTACCTTAACCACTGAGCTAAAGTATATAAGAAAGTAGGCCTAAATACCCAACTGTAAGCAAAAAATGTCACATGGCACTTTGGGCACTGGTAACTTAGTCATTAAGATTCTGAACTAGTAATCACTGCATTGTAGCGTAGCATTTTTAACTCATGTTTTTGTGGACTGAGGTACATCAGTGCAAACACTGAAAAACACCTCTGATTACTTTATATGTTATGTGTTTATTGAGTATTAAAACAGATTCAACAATAATACTAAACTATAAAAAGAAATTACAGATCAGTTGATGAAAATTGACATTATACACACGGTCATGTGGAATCTGAGATCTTCACTATTTAAGATTTGTTTTTATTGTGGGTTACACAGACAAAATGTTTGATTTGTAAATAAAGTAAAATATCTGTTGTTGAACCAATCCGATAAAAGTAAAAAACATTAAAACATTTTCCTGCTGTTTATTTTAATGGTCACCGTGACAAAACGCTTCAACGTGCTGCCACCTACAGGTGAACAGAAACATGACACACAGTACTGCAGGTTAATTATAAATGTGTTTCTGTTAATGAGTCACAGTAAACTCCATAAACACACCTGCTGTAAACACATTATTAAAACAGCTAATGTTTCTCCTGACGTGTGTGTGTATGTATGTATGTATGTGTGTGTGTATGTATGTATGTGTGTGTGTGTATGTATGTGTGAGTGTGTGTATGTATGTGTGTGTAGGTATATGATGAGTGTTATGGCTGATGGTTTAGTAAATCAGGTGAATAATCCTGAGGTTGAGGTTGAAGATTCTCCGGATATTAAAACCCGTCAGATCATCATGGAGCTGAGAGTAGCGACACACCGCCTGACACTGGCACACCGAGGAGTGGATACACACACCCTGCACAGTGAGTGTGTGTGTGTGTGTGTGTGTGTGTGTGTGTGTGTGTGTGTGTGTGAACGTGATTTGATTCATCTCTATTATATTATAATTTGTTATATATTATAATGTTAAAATGTTTTTGTTTCTCTCTCTGCAGGTGATGATGAGGATGGTAGTGGATCGGGATTGGTTGATGAGAACCTTTATAGGAACGACTGGCCCAATCAACCACGAAGCCCCACCCACCCATACAAAACCCGCCCCCGAGACCGGAGCAGATCTAACGGATCGATCAGATCAGGTGTACAGAGAGCCACGCCCACCTTCTTATTCTCTGTGTTTCTCTCTCTGAATCTCTCGCTCTCCCTACAGTGGAGATCATGATCATGTGATTTTAATCAGAATTTAGTACAAAATCCATGAAGGGTAGAAGGTGTAAAGCCTCAGCTCAACACCCGGGATCTTCTCTCCATCAGACGGTTCTGCATCAAGATCCGTCGCTCATCAGTAGCTGATAGAACCACATGAACAGGGATTAGTTTATCAAACCTCATCAAGCGTTACCACAATTCAGTTACATTCACAAACACCGCTTAAAACTTTACTGTGCAAAAAAGAAGTCTTATGGGAACCAGTATGTGTGTGTATGTATGTAGGGTTAGGGGAATTTCCCATCAGGATTTATTATTATTATTATTTAAGTGTTATTTTATGTATGTGTGTGTGGCGGGAGGTGGTCTACAATCTTAAATCCATGTATTTATTTATTTCTGTATTTATTTATTTCTTTATTTAATTTTTTGGAAAGTGTAAATTGTGTAAATCGTAACTTTGTACTCTGGAATTCTACACTTTTGTACACATTTTTAGCACAAACCTGATTTTTGATTGTAATTTTGTACAGAAACTCAGAATAAACTTTCATGCTGTGTGTGTTGGTGTATTTTTGTGTTGGTGTGTGTGTGTTGGTGTATTTTTGTGTTGGTGTATTTTTGTGTTGGTGTGTGTGTTGGTGTATTTTTGTGTTGGTGTATTTTTGTGTTGGTGTGTGTGTTAATGTATTTTTGTGTTGGTGTGTGTGTTGGTGTATTTTTGTGTTGGTGTGTGTGTGTTGGTGTATTTTTGTGTTGGTGTGTGTGTTAATGTATTTTTGTATTGGTGTGTGTGTGTGTTGGTGTATTTTTGTGTTGGTGTGTGTGTTGGTGTATTTTTGTGTTGGTGTGTGTGTGTGTTGGTGTATTTTTGTGTTGGTGTGTGTGTTAATGTATTTTTGTGTTGGTGTGTGTGTGTTGGTGTATTCTTGTGTTGGTGTGTGTGTTAATGTATTTTTGTGTTGGTGTGTGTGTGTTGGTGTATTTTTGTGTTGGTGTGTGTGTTAATGGTTTTTTGTATTGGTGTGTGTGTGTGTGTTGGTGTGTGTGTGTTGGTGTATTTTTGTGTTGGTGTGTGTGTTAATGTATTTTTGTGTTGGTGTGTGTTGGTGTATTTTTGTGTTGGTGTGTGTGTGTTGGTGTATTTTTGTGTTGGTGTGTGTGTGTTGGTGTATTTTTGTGTTGGTGTGTGTGTTAATGTATTTTTGTGTTGGTGTGTGTGTGTGTTGGTGTATTTTTGTGTTGGTGTGTGTGTGTTGGTGTATTTTTGTGTTGGTGTGTGTGTGTGTTGGTGTATTTTTGTGTTGGTGTGTGTGTGTTGGTGTATTTTTGTGTTGGTGTGTGTGTGTTGGTGTATTTTTGTGTTGGTGTGTGTGTGTGTTGGTGTATTTTTGTGTTGGTGTGTGTGTGTTGGTGTATTTTTGTGTTGGTGTGTGTGTTAATGTATTTTTGTGTTGGTGTGTGTGTGTGTTGGTGTATTTTTGTGTTGGTGTGTGTGTGTTGGTGTATTTTTGTGTTGGTGTGTGTGTTAATGTATTTTTGTGTTGGTGTGTGTGTGTGTTGGTGTATTTTTGTGTTGGTGTGTGTGTTGGTGTATTTTTGTGTTGGTGTGTGTGTTAATGTATTTTTGTATTGGTGTGTGTGTGTGTTGGTGTATTTTTGTGTTGGTGTATTTTTGTGTTGGTGTGTGTGTTGGTGTATTTTTGTGTTGGTGTGTGTGTGTGTTGGTGTATTTTTGTGTTGGTGTATTTTTGTGTTGGTGTGTGTTAGTGTATTTTTGTGTTGGTGTGTGTTAGTGTATTTTTGTGTTGGTGTGTGTGAAAATCATCATAAGGATTCTCTGTATAGTGACGTTAATAACACATCCATGAATCATTTATATCGTTCCATATTGTGGCGCCGGCGAGCAGGAAGGCGAGCGTCGGGGCCTCGAGTGAGCTGCCCTTGGCAGATCTCTCAGTGGTTTAGGACGTACACTCATTCATACACACATACATCCATACAACAGACAAACATATAAGCTACCTATCCAGCTCTCACCGCAGCCACCCAGTCTCCCACACTGGGATACACGCTGACGGTAAGCCTGGATACCACGGCTCCTCCCACTGACGCTACAATATGTTTAAGAGTAATTATATATTTTCTAATAAATGTACACTTTATCTTTGTACTGTTTTAACTTATACCAAGTAAGAGCGGTCAGATACAGTTCTCAATTTAACCAGCAGGTGGCGCAACTTCATACTTTACTCACGTTTGAGGGTTGTGGCAGGTTTATTACCAGCTTGGACAGGGCGCCAGTCTATCACAGGGCACGACACACCCACTTTTACCTATAGGGGTCATTTAGAGAAGCTCATCTAAATGTTTCTGGAAGAGCAAAACCTATGTGCTCATGGGCGAACATGCCAAACTCAGGACTTTAGAGCTGTGTGGCACCAACACTGTTACACTAGTATCACTTACAGATGATTTATTATATTCATATAAACATAATTAATTAAAATTATAATTAGAGAGTGTGAAGCCCTGTGATGGATTAATCTCTTGTACGTGGTGGTCCTGATTTAACCCACCACAGCCCTGACCAGGTTAAAGGGTTTGTTTTCAGCAATGACAATGCACACCCAGAGTAACTTGTGGAATTGAAATGCAGCTGAAATTAGCACTGATTGCTAATGTTAATGTGGGTAATACTACACACACACACACACACACGTGAGGGGTGTTTCTGTGTTGGTGTGTTTAGCTTTCTCTAAATGTTCTGCTGGTTTTAAGAATCTGAATGTGTTTGAAATTCACCGTAAAAATGAAAACATTAATAACAAACATTAATTTATTCACCTTTAAACACAGAACTCTATTCATGTAGAACTGCGACGCCAAACGTCTCCGTCTTTATCATTTTCCTTCAGTTCTTTCTGGGGGGTCTCAGTTCAGCCAGAGATACAATCACATGGATCCTAATTCCACCCTTGGGTGTCTCCTTCTAGTCAGACTGGTCTCCAGCGGGAGGCGCCACCCTTATCAGATACCTGAACCCCTTCAGCCTGCTCACTATGGAGGAGCGGCGTCGTTAATCTGAACTCCTCAACCCATCCATGGAGAAGAACTCCCCCTTCCGCAGAGAAAAGTAGATCCTGACGATCTGGTTATTTATCTCAACTTCTATCTTAAAATGCAGCTTAAGGAAACGTTACGAGAATAAGAAGAGCCAATAATGACCGAAGAAAATGAGCTACAACTCACAACTAAAAGCAGCTGCAGCTTAGTGGACTAGTAATTACAAGGTTGTTGGTTCAATCCCTACCACCACAAATTTGTCATTGTTGGGCCCCTGAGCTAGGCCCTTAACCCTCAATTTGTTGTTTATAACTTGGTGTTTATAATGTGGTGTTTAATGTGGTGTATATAATGTGGTGTTTATAATGTAGTGTTTATAACGTGGTGTTTATAATGTGGTGTTTATAATGTACCTTATAACGTGGTGTTTATAATGTAGTGTTTATTATGTGGTGTTTATAATGTAGTGTTTATAATGTGGTGTTTATAATGTAGTGTTTACAATGTGGTGTTTATAATCTGCTTTCTGTAAGTGCAGCAGGGGTTTAATATCCACCCGCATTCTTTTTGCTGTCCACCCCAGTCTGGCCCTTTAGCTCATTACTTTCCTTATACGGTCAGTAGTTCCTGTTTTGTTTCTGGTTTGGATGGTAGATGATGATCCTGTTGCTTGTTAGATTTGGTTTGTTTATTTGACACTGTTATTATCTAGGCTGGTGTTACACATGTGGTAATAAGTAGAATTATAAAAGAATGTGACTCAGAAAAGGCAGTAAAGTGAATCTGTTTCAGTCCTCGAATGACGGATGTAGACCCAGATTTCACTTAGAATTAATTCAAACTGCAACATTAAACTTAGATATAAATAACTAACCATGTACTTTTTTTGTTATTCATAATGATTTCAGACTTCAGACTGAACATTTCTCAGACTGTAAACTACTTGTACTAAAACTAGGAGATTTTTTACTGATAAGAACATAAAGAACTTTTTAACCCTAGAAAAACAATGAAAGAGTAATAATCATATATGGTTTTTCTATTTGATGCTAACCCTTTTTAGTGAATAGTGCAGAATGTTTACAGTCTGCACACCCCTCAGTCTCAGTGACGTCACGAGGAAGGGTATAAAACAGTGTGTAGGAGGGTGAGGGGAGAAGGAGCATTTATTTTTGGGTGAAATCACTGCACACTCTTGGTAAAACTCTGGTGGGATGAGACGTCAACGTATTTCTCTCTTCCTTTTTATCTTCCTCCTCTTCCTCAGCTGGGTACACAAGGGCAAATGCACACCCCCAACATGCTACTCTCGCATTCTTGATCTCAGTAAGGAAATCATGCAGGTGCTGGAACAGATCCACAGATCCCCCCGAACCGTGAGTATAAACACATGAATAACTAACAGTACAAACGAGTACATTACTATTACTCTAACAGTCCATGTGAATCTCACACTGTTACTGGTGTGTGTGTGTGTGTTACAGAAGGAATGTGCAGACTTTTTACCCAAACTCTTCTTGGATGTTCATGTAAGTCTATAATAGTAATTATAATAATGATGATGGTGACCTGGATGTTTTGTGGGTTTGTACCGTGTAACCCTGGCTGGCAAAGATATGCCAAGAATCACTCATTCTTCTAGCTAACAGCTATTTTAAAAGACTAGAAGAATTTATTTTCTTTATTAAAAAGTGAACTCAGCTCCTTGTCTTGGGGGTCTAAGCTCTTACGTGCCTCATGTGTGTGTTTTACCCAGAATTCCTGTGTGACGACTAAGCTGAGAGACTTCCTGTATGTGTTGGAGAATTTGCCAGTGTATGAGTGCAGAGAGAAACCTCGCCTTGTCATGGCCAAGCGCAAAGTCCGCACCCTCTATTCCATCATCACCCGCGTCTGTTACCGGGTATAAAACACTGCAGTACATCATCATGTTTAACTCCAACTCGTCTAGCTGGTTAATTTGTGACTACGATTTCTCCTCAGCTGTTTCGTACAGGAAATTATCATCAAATACACGAATAAAAGTATGAAAACAAACTTTCTAACTATTAAATTCAGTTATTTCAGCCACACCGACTGAACATACAGCACATTTATTTACTTTCTATAGACAAATTTAATGGCTAAGCATCTTTACAAACTTAAAATCAGTGTTGGCTTGAGTGGTGTAAAGCACACTACTGTTGGAATCTGAAGTAGTGGAAACATGTTCACTGAAATCTAACAGAAAGATCTGTGTTCCTCCTGCCTGCGGAATGTACAGTGAACGTGGTAACGCTGAAATGAAGGTGTGGGTGTGTATCATGATGTGAGCCTCATAGTTCCAGTGAAGGAAAAATTATAATTCTATTACAACTGCATAACAGAACCGTAACCTTAAAGAACACAAACACTTTCTGATTGGTACATAATTCTGCATCACTAACAGAACACAAAAAGTGATGCTATGACATTATAAACATTAAAAGTGTATAATAGTGTATATTTGTATTTGTGTGTGTGTGTGTGTGTGTGTGTGTAGGATCTGGTGTATCTATCAGATGATTGTGAAGCACTGGAAACAGGAATCAGTAACCCACGATTTACACACGATACACTGCAACTACTGGAGGAGACCGACTGAGATCCACCTTATACACACAAATCTCCAGTTCAAAATTGTACAAAGATGATTTACCATATAACAGGTCCTGTAGCACCACAAACATGTTTATAAAACTTCACCAGATTTACTTATATTTGTTAAGTGAAAGCAGAAGCATTTTGGAATACTGATGTCTAAAACCTTCACAATAATGCAAGAATAAACGTGACTCTCTATTCTCTGTAATATTGTTGGTTTTACTCTGTAGAATTGTTGGTTTTTTTTAGGTTTGGGGGGATGTAAGTGTAATGATGTCAACAAAGTCATTTGTAATGATTGTATTACATGTATTTTTGTAATAGATGAGGTGGTAAATATAATTCATTTCTACAATAAATGTGGCACCCTAAACCCTTTTTCCGTGTCTTTACATTTATGTGAGTTACAAACTGCCACAAATAACAAGAAATATAAATAAAGTATAATCTGATTATTAATAAAAGGTGATTTTTTTCTCGAGCCCTAGTGCACAATGAGTGGGTTAAAAACATTGCTTGATGTCAGGTGTGTGTGTGTGTGTGTGTGTGTGTGTGTGTGTGTGTGTGTGTGTGTTTGTATGTGCACTGCATTCCAGAATATGAAGGAAAACTTTCCACAGGAAATTGCTGCTGAGCGACACACGCACGCACACACACACATTTACTCTAACCTCAAAACCATGTGCACCGTGATAGAAAACACACACACACACACACACACACACACACACACACACACACACACACACACACACACACACACACACACACACACACACACACACACACACACACACACACACACACACACACACACACACACACACACACACACACACACACACACACACACACACACTTCTTTGTCGTAGGGGTGCGGCACGGTGGCTTAGTGGGTAGCACTGTCGCCTCACAGCAAGAAGGTCCTGGGTTCGAACCCCAGGTGGGGCGGTCCGGGTCCTTTCTGTGTGGAGTTTGCATGTTCTCCCCGTGTCTGCGTGGGTTTACTCAGGGTGCTCCGGTTTCCTCCCACAGTCCAAAGACATGCAAGTGAGGTGAATTGAAGATACTAAATTGTCCAAGCCTGTGCTTGATATAACCTTGTAAACTGATAAACCTTGTGTAATGAATGATGACCGTTCCTGTCATGAATGTAATCTAAGTGTAAAACATTACGTTAAAATCCTAATAAACAAACAAACAAACTTTGTCGTAGGTAGTTTATGTAAGATTAAACATGGCTGTAGTTTATAAAGCAGAATTAATAAATATACACATTATTGTGGTCCAGTTACATTTATGCACTGTTATGTTCACACTGGGCTTTTAACCCAAACACTCTGAATTTAGGCCTAGTTCACACTACAGGATTTTAGCACTGATTTTCTGCTTGCCTACAGGTTTTGCAGGTTGTTGACAGAAGCTCCTGCTCAAAGGCAAATTGGCCCCATCAGGGCTCAGAAATCGGCTCCTAATCGCTGAATCTAGCATGCTGAATTTTTGGACCTCTTAGCGACTGGCAGTGAGTGTGCGGTCGAGCTCCAGCCAATCAGAGCGTAGAATACTGAAACACGGGGGAGGAGCTTATAAACATCCACAAGCATAAACGACTCCAACAAAATCTAGCTACTAACAGATAACATCAACACACTCAGACTTTAGTTATAAACTTATCGTCCAGGCCAGACCATAAAATCTACGTTTTTTTTTATTTTTTTATATTAATGTCCTTTCAACTCTCTCTGCAGGACAGAACAGAAGATCCCAATCCACTAAATCAAGATTCTTTTCTTTTGAACAACTTTTTGTTGGGTATTGTGAACAGTACAGCGGTCATAATGTTCTCACACCACAGATTCTTACTCTATTCACTAAAGATCATCTTAAACGCGTGATCGGACAGTCTGTGTAAACAGTGCTGCTGCCCTCTAGTGGTGCAGTTCTGGTACTGAGGTTCAAATCAGTGTTGGTTTCATGTTTATCGTTTGTTCTCAGGTGAGTCTCTGTCGGGCAGCACGCTGGTGTGAAGGGAATTTCTGTGGGGAGTTTGCATGTTCTCCATGTGCCCACGTGGGTTTCCTCACACAGTACAAACACGTGCAGTCAGGTCAACTGAAGCTTCTAAATTACACTAAGTTTGTGTGTGTGTGTGTGTGTGTGTGTGTGTGTGTGCGCGTGTCTGCCCTGTAACCTGTTTTCTGCCTCTCGCCCAATTAATCAGACCTACAGCGACCCTGACCAGGACAAAGTGGTGGTAAAACAAATAATAAATTAATGTTTTTTTTATTATTTAGGTTTGTTATTGTATTGGCTGAACAGAAGTTGGTTGAATGAATGTTTGTTTACTAAAAACCATCCAATCAACATCCAAATCAATTTTTTATCAGTAGAACTAAATTACTGAATTATTTACTTACTACAATAATACAGTGAGTGTAGAATATATTTGTGAATAAGTATTAATACTGAACAGCCATACATACACTCACTCTCTACCAAATATGAAAATTATCGAAAATAATCAAACCTTTCATCAAACCATTAATCCAATCATCACAAGAAAAAATACACAAACAAATCAATAAAATCACTTTCATTATTTTTACAGAAAGAAATTAAAGTTATCAGAATTCAGTTTTTTTGTGTTTTAGGAGCAAAACATTTAATAAAAAAACTTGTTTATTAAGGAATAATTGAGGGTCATGGCGTGAGGTCTTTGTGTTTTACTCTGTTCATTATTAAATCTCTTCCAGATCCCACAACATTTTTATCATGATGCACTTATTATATGAAGACGGTTGTGTCTTGTTTGGTTTTTGGTAATAACGACTGTAGATTATTGTAACTTTATTTATTTAAGTGTTTATTAATGTAACTTCATGAACTGAAATTTTCCTGTAATAAATATTTGATTAATATTTACAAATTTTTTCATTTGTTTTAGTCTTTAGCCAGAAACTTGAAAAATGATGATGCAGGCAGTGGAAGCGCAGTGCTGCGGTGGAAACGGAGCTATAAAATCTATAAATATTTCCAGTTACTGGATGCGGCTAAAGTTCACTGGAAAATGATACTGGGTATTAATTCATTATTAATTAAAATGTGTTTTTTGTTTTTACAAAACGAATTTGACCGAAGCTCACGGGCAATTCGTAAATAAATAACATTCATTTTGTTGGATTTTAATTTCACAATCAATAATAAATTGCGTATATTGATTTGTAATGTAGGAGTCTGTAAATAACCTTAATAATGTGGGATTTGACAAATTACATCAAATTATTTATTACATTTATTTACATTTTTAAACATATTTGTAATGTTAATTAACATCAAATTGCTCCACGTTTGTATGAATCAGATGATTAAAATTATATAAATATTTTAGTTCATTAAAACACCGGAAACCCTCGTGCACGCGCGCGGAAGTTTGTATCAGAGATAATAATTAATAATATAAAATCAAACTGCTGCTGTTATTAAAATACTGAAAGTAATCTAATTAATCTTTTATAATATTCTAACTTTTACTGCCTGATAGGAATGTAAATTACATAATAAAGATTATTCTTATTAAAATATTGTAGAAATTATTATATTATATAATTATTAATATTTTATTAATAAATGATGAACAGGTCTGTAACCTTTTTAACGAGTTTAAAGGGTAAAAAGAGAAATGTTTGATATTTGTGTCTTTTATAGTTTGTATCTGTTATTTAATTTCTGTTCACAGTTTTTTACTCCAGCGGTTGAATTTTGTGTCTGAAGGTTTTACTGATCCAGATGTTTCTCTGATTAGCAGCTGTTAATGAAAGTGCAAATACACGCGTTGGTGTCACACAGTTTAATGACTTAGGTTTGATCATTGCTACGGATTGTTTTTTGTGTGGAGTTTGGCATGTTTTCTCTGCCTGCATGTATTTTTCTTTCCAAAGCATGCCAGAAGTTGTGTTTGCTATTTAAATTACTCCTGCGTGTAAGTGAATAATTCCCTGCACTCATTCCCACATAGCATAAAGTGTTGCCAAAGTGGGCTCTGGACCCACTGAGACCCTGACCCAGGATGAGATTCCTACTGAAAATACATTTACAAGTTCTGTATTTTATAAGATCATTTGAAATGAATTTGTATAAAGTGGATCTAAAGTAAAAGAGAATGTAAAAAAAATATTGAATATTTTTGCATATTTAAAAATGTATAATACATTTAATAATTCTATCTGGGACAGTGGTAGCCTAGTGGGTAGAGCTTTGAGCTATCAACCGGAAGATTGGTGGTTCAAATCCAGGCTCTGCTATGCAGCCACTGTTGGGTACAGAAGCAAGGCCCTTAACCCTGTCTGCCCCAGGGGCGCCGTACGATGGCTGACCCTGCTCTCTGACCCCAGCTTCCAAACAAGCTGGGATATGTGAAGAAAGAATTTCATTGTACTGTACACCTGTATATGTTTATACGACAAATAAAGTATATCTTCTATCTTCTAAATTCTATTTCACAAATGTGAAGTAAAAAGGTACAATTCAAATATACAGTCATAGAGAAAAGTAGATTTTTTTAATTTATACAACAAATAGAATAATAATATTGTGATTATAATTCAGTCAATATCTTAAAAATATACAATATTTTACAGAAACATTAAATCCCTTCTAAAGGGAAACAAACGGAAACAGCAATAAAACTAACCCTGATATTTAGCTTAGCATTAACTGAGACATATTTTATTTACAATTACATATTAAAGCAAGTGTGTGTGCATTTGTGTGTGTGGGCGTGTGTGCATGCATGTATTTGTGTGTATGTGTGTGTGTTTGTGTGTTGGGGGTATGAAAGTGTTTAATGATGATATTTTTGGCGAATGTTAATATCTCTCTAAGTGCTGTCTGGTTTTCTAGCAGTAAAATAAAATCTCATGTTAGGTGGTACATGCCGAATCCTGCATGCACCTCTGTGTATACCCCCCCAAGAGGAACCGGTGCTGAGGATCTCTGAAAGGTGAGGGAACCTCCGTATGATGTGGACATGTGTTCCCCTAGCTGAAAAGTAAATCCAAAGTTTGGGGGAAGCATGTGCTTGGCAGTCATTTTAAGTTTTTCGAGTTCTGCCTCCTGCAGGCGTTTTGCCTTGGCTCGACGGTTCTGGAACCAAATCTTCACCTGAGTCTCAGTCAGGCTGAGAGAGCTGGAGAACTGAGCTCGTTCTGAGATAGACAAGTACTGTTTCTGCAGGAACTTCCTCTCAAGTGCCAGCAACTGTACCGTGGTAAACGGGGTGCGGGGCTTTCGGTTGCTCTTGTGTTTTCTGAGGGGACATGCTGGAGGGCTCACATGCCCTAACACAGAGGTAAGGAACCAAAACCACAGATTTAATAACAGAATAAACATCAGGTGCAGGTTTATTAACTGAGCAGAACTGCACCCATCAGCTGCATCCAATCAACACAATTAATCAAGTATAAAACTGATGGTCTTCATATTTATTTAATGTTTACTTTAGATTCCCATTTTTCTATGAACATTTAAATATTTGTATTAAACAGTGTCATGTACTAGTTTATTAGTTTGATCCTGGGATCAGATAAATTACATTAATTAAATTCAATTATTTGTATATTTTTATATAATTAATTAATTATATAAATAATGAGATGTCTACACCTCAGCTCACAATACACAGTCAGACAGTTTCATGTTTTTGGATGTTGTTTACATTTAGTGTTTAAATTACAGTCTTTGTATTATTACTTTTTTAGTTTGTAATTAAACTTTAAAACCAAACATTTAAAACAGTTAAATTGGTATTTAGTAAAATAATTACTAAAACATTGTTTCATTCATCTGTGTACCTCATGTGTTGGAATGACATGAATATATTTATAAAATGACTGTAAGTGATATAATATTATCCTATTATGTTTCTGAAATAAATAGTTTTTAGTTTAGAAACTTCAAGAAAATCCCTCTTGTGTGGGTAATTATTATGTTAATTCCACTGTAATTGTTGAGTATTTCTGATAATAGTAAATCAGGGTTAGGGTTAGACCAGGAACTAAAATCGAACCCACTAATGAAATGGCATTTTATTTCTAAATGACGTTTACATGATGTAGGTGATGTAAATACTGAACATAATACTATGTTTCATCCCTTTTTGAATTCCAAATAATTCCTTAAAAAGGACCTGGATTTTAGTTATTTTCAACTGATTCATGACTAAACATCATTATTGATGATTCTTGAGTACCAGGATGAAAAAACTTGTTGTGTTATTAAAGCCGATAATAAATGAACAGACAACATTGTTTAAAAACCAGATAGTTTAAAATAATTAAATTAAATGGTTTAACTGTTTAATGGTTATTTATGGTTAGACGTTCAGGTAAGTTTTAGACGCGCAAAATTAAAGTGGCACCAAGTGAAAGAAAATCAGATCACCAACATGTTCACAACATTAAAACAACGTTTAGTTTTCATTCTTACAGATTCTGTAAAAACTCCACAAACCAACACTTTTACCCCAAACTCATTTATGTAACGTTTATTCATTATTTTTATGATTATAATCCTTAAGACTTTATTGTAAATTTTCTTTATGCAATTACAATTAATTACACCGTAAATTGTAAACAAAAAACACATTGTATAGGTTATTAATATTATTATACTTTATTATTTAGTATTATATTATTATTAGGATTAATCAAACTTACTGGGAGGAGGGGGGGAGACCCGGATATTCGTGCTCCGGTCCGCGCGCTCTGGACTCTCTGCCGTTACCGTCGCTCCCTCGCGCACAGCCGCACAGGAGGCACGAGATCCGCGCTCGTGCGAGGAAACCGTGTGCGCGCGGCTCATCAGCGCCTCCACGCTGAAAGGAAGCAGCGGAGCTCCAGTCCTCGCGCTCTTCTGCAGGTTCTCCGCGCGCGGAGGAGTCACGTGTTCGGGAGAGGAGGACATGCTAAAGCGCACAGCGCGAGCACATCACCGTGTTCAGCCGCGCGCGTACAACGGGTGCAGTTAAAGTTCCTCAGTGACCAATCAGCTTAATCAGTTTTTACCAGGGGCGGGGCTTATCAAGCTTACAGAAGTTTAACTGATTAGTGGGCGGGGCTTCAGAGTTTCTGAAAGTTTCCCTGTTCAGTCAGGTAATATATATATATATATATATATAATTTTAATAATTTAATGATGAGATCTAGATTCAATTGCTGATTAAATGTGTCAATAATAATAAATGTTTTATTTACCTCTTGACTTTCTGCACACTTTATATAATCACCATGTTTATCATGAATGTACACTCAATCACCCTGAAAAATGTTGTAAAAACATCAAAAATCTTTTATTGAAAACATTGAATTTAAGCAGTTTATCACATTTTCATTGCAGGTTTTCTCCAGATTCATCAGATTAAATATCAACTATCAGTGAACTGCCATCTCGGGTTAGGGTTAGGGTTAACCCAAACTCCAAGCGGGCTCTCATACACCTTTTACTCAGCTGTGGCTTCCAGCTCACCATTGTGTGTGTGTGTGTGTGTGTGTGTGTGTGTGTGTGTGTGTGTGTGTGTGTGTGTGTGTGTGCCAAGGCTTTTTAAACTGGAGAATTTAATAGTCAGACCTCTTGGTGACACTAAAATAAAGATGAAAGCTGAATTATGGGAAATAAGCAGCACTGAGCTTCATCATTAATCTAATTACACTAATTAAACCCAGCCAGCAGGAAAAGTGTTCAATTTATTTTCATTCATAACCATCATCTTCATTATAATGTATTTCACACACACACACACACACACACACACACACACGCACACACACACATTAGTTTAACATTATGTTAATAACTTTGCTAAATTTTCACGTCAGTAAAAAGGACAATTTTGATTCCTTAATGACAGATAACAGAGTCAACTACGAAGTTCAGCAGACTGTTTCTGCACAGAACTACAGAGAGAACAGCAAATGATTCTGATAAATCAATGTATTCAAACAACCCTTTTTACTTTAAATAAATGTGTATTTATGTATTTACTTCATCAATTTATTTTTTAGCTTTTTACTGAAGTTAAAAAGGGATTTCTGGTATTTTTAATAAACACTCATCCTTTAACCAGAAAAAATAATTTGGCTACTTTTGCATCTCTGTAGTTGCCCCCTTCTGGACCACTAGTAGCAACAGTAAACCACACGCACACACACACCCACACACACACCCACACACACAAACACGCGCAGTCACACACACACACACACACACACACGCGCAGTCACACACACACACACACACACACACACACATGAATGAATTCACTGGATGAATGAATCGGTGAGTTATGGCTCTATTGCAGTAGCTGTATCAGATTTATGAGCTGAGAAAATCTGCTGATGGAGCTGAAGGTTCTTATCAGTGTCTCACCAGATGTGGCTCATCGCCTCGCATATGTGACGGATCGCCCCCCCTGGCCCACCATCCTGCCCCCTGCGCCTCATAATTAACCCCCAATCAGACAGTTCATTATTGTTTAATTAGTGCAGCAGATTAATCAGTGCAGGATTTAAAGCTTAGACTGGGTTCTGTAGTGCAGATATAAACCTCGTTACTGCTCATCGTCCATTACCGTTATTATCCTCATCATCCTCTCTCAACCTCTCTGTACTCTACACACCCCATACATTCACTCTGCACACCACACTGTGTATGTACATATAATGTGTTTGTGCATATGAAGTCTGTGTGTATTACAGGGTTGGGCAGAACAAAACCAAAATAGGGCAGAGTAGGGCAGTGATAGCTCAGTGGTTAAGGTATTGGACTAGTAAATAGAAGGTTGCCGGTTCAAGCCCTGCCACCACCAAGTTGCCACTGTTGGGTCCCTGAGCAAGGCCCTTAACCCTCAATTGCTCATTGTGTAAGTTGCTTTGGATAAAAGTGTCTGCTGAAAATGTAAATGTAAAAATATTACAAAAATAAGTATTTACATTTATATCAGAATAAATATATTACATTTACATCCCTGGACCTTTCCACTCTTCATTCTCCTCAAAGCTGCCCTCACTTCCTTCTTCCTAATCTGAGGCACTCACTGGTTCCCTCCACACACACACACACACACACACACACACACACACACACACACACACACACACACACACACACACACACACACACACACACACACACACAATCTACTGTAAGTGTGTCGCAGCCATATGACGTGTAGTATCTGATGACGTGTAAGTGTGTTTGTTTATTAGCCTCAGTCATGGCGGTGGATATTACTGCTCTCTATAAAGCAAGTGTGAGGACAGTAAAGACGCGAAATAAAGCTCTGGGACTCGGACTCAGTTCCGCCTTAGGCGCCGCGGGAGCAGCGGAGAACCAGAGAGAAGATCCGCTCCGCAGAACCAGAACCAAACTAAACAACTCCGGACTGTTTTCCACTAAAGCTAAAGAAGTGGTGAGAAGTGCTAACATGCTAATGCTAACTGTCATTAAGCTGCTGCAGAACCACAGTGTTCCGCTCACGTGTCATTCAATAATAATAATAATAATAATAATAATCCATTTATCTGCACTTAATTCAGCTGTATTCACACTGGTACTTTAAGGTGTAGATAACTGCCCATCTGTCATCATTCATTCATTCATTCATTACCGAGTGCAGGGCAGGAACTCATTCTGTACAGAAAAATAGAACTGAATTCATTTCGAGGGAAAACAAAGCATTACAGTAATAATGATACAGACCATGTGAAAATGTATTTACAGTAAACACATAACTAATCAGAAGTGGAGACGAAGTGAGGTAATGTGGCAGCGTTCAGGTTGATTGAAAACCTGGTAAGTGGTTGCATTGGGAACCAGTTGCCGAGGTCTGATGGTGGAGAGACGCACCAGGAGGGAATAAGTGGCTGAATCATTTATGAGTGAATGAATGATTTATAGTGGGAGTTCTTTAGGAATAAATGTAGCCAAACAGACTGAGTCCTTTACCTAAAATTCTAATAATCACATACACTGATAAACCAACACACACTCATTAACGTGTGTTAGTATGTTGGGGTGAGTGTTTCTGGTTCTTCATGTTTTTGCAGATCTCCAACATCACTAAGCTGAAGGATTTTCTGCTGCAGCACAGGAAGGACTATGTGAACGCTGGCAGGTAAACCTGACATTTAACAATAGTTCTGACCACAACCCACGTTTCTACTGTCTTTTAATTTATCCGAGATGAGCTTGGGTCCAGAGGTTGGGGCTAGCAGAAAAAAGTCACAACTTTTCTTGAAATGGTGGGTAGTGGAGGCAGCGTTGGTGGTGTAGGTGACGTAGGCAGATTACGTGACAGTAAAGGGAGTGATAAATATGTTTTATGTACTTTTATTTTGTTGCTGCACATCATGTCACCACCATCTCACACACTGAACAGATACTGGAGCTTCCATAAAATAAAGCTGTGTGTGTGTGTACGTGTGTGTGTACGTGTGTGTTTTCATGTGTTTAGTTTACTCTCATCAGATGTGAGTCGTATGACGGACTGTGAGCGAGATCAGATTGATCAGGATGCTCAGATCTTCATGAGAACTTGCTCAGATGCCATCAGACAGCTAAGAACTGAGGGTAACACACAAACACACTGGATTTATAAAGTATTCACACCCATGACTTTTTACACACTTTTATTATGTAGTGGATTTTCAGAATATGAATTATTGTTATTCACAGAAGGGTTCAGACCCTTTGTTTTTGCACTCCAAACTGGAGTGGTGTGGAGGGATGGTTGGATGGAGGTAGAGGTGGATGGATGGTACAATGTGTGAATGTGTGTATAATATTTCTGTGTAGCAGAAAAGTCAGTGATCTCTGTGCAGGTGAAGGAACATCGTGGGGCAGTACTGGACATGATTGAGGTTTATCTTAAAGGTATGCACACATACAGTGTATCACAAAAGTGAGTACACCCCTCACATTTCTGCAGATATTTAAGTATATCTTTTCATGGGACAACACTGACAAAATGACACTTTGACACAATGAAAAGTAGTCTGTGTGCAGCTTATATAACAGTGTAAATTTATTCTTCCCTCAAAGTAACTCAATATACAGCCATTAATGTCTAAACCACCGGCAACAAAAGTGAGTACACCCCTAAGTGAAAGTTCCTGAAGTGTCAATATTTTGTGTGACCACCATTATTTCCCAGAACTGCCTTAACTCTCCTGGGCATGGAGTTTACCAGAGCTTCACAGGTTGCCACTGGAATGCTTTTCCACTCCTCCATGACGACATCACGGAGCTGGCGGATATTCGAGACTTTGCGCTCCTCCACCTTCCGCTTGAGGATGCCCCAAAGATGTTCTATTGGGTTTAGGTCTGGAGACATGCTTGGCCAGTCCATCACCTTTACCCTCAGCCTCTTCAATAAAGCAGTGGTCGTCTTAGAGGTGTGTTTGGGGTCATTATCATGCTGGAACACTGCCCTGCGACCCAGTTTCCGGAGGGAGGGGATCATGCTCTGCTTCAGTATTTCACAATACATATTGGAGTTCATGTGTCCCTCAATGAAATGTAACTCCCCAACACCCGCTGCACTCATGCAGCCCCAGACCATGGCATTCCCACCACCATGCTTGACTGTAGGCATGACACACTTATCTTTGTACTCCTCACCTGATTGCCGCCACACATGCTTGAGACCATCTGAACCAAACAAATTAATCTTGGTCTCATCAGACCATAGGACATGGTTCCAGTAATCCATGTCCTTTGTTGACATGTCTTCAGCAAACTGTTTGCGGGCTTTCTTGTGTAGAGACTTCAGAAGAGGCTTCCTTCTGGGGTGACAGCCATGCAGACCAATTTGATGTAGTGTGCGGCGTATGGTCTGAGCACTGACAGGCTGACCCCCCACCTTTTCAATCTCTGCAGCAATGCTGACAGCACTCCTGCGCCTATCTTTCAAAGACAGCAGTTGGATGTGACGCTGAACACGTGCACTCAGCTTCTTTGGACGACCAACGTGAGGTCTGTTCTGAGTGGACCCTGCTCTTTTAAAACGCTGGATGATCTTGGCCACTGTGCTGCAGCTCAGTTTCAGGGTGTTGGCAATCTTCTTGTAGCCTTGGCCATCTTCATGTAGCGCAACAATTCGTCTTTTAAGATCCTCAGAGAGTTCTTTGCCATGAGGTGCCATGTTGGAACTTTCAGTGACCAGTATGAGAGAGTGTGAGAGCTGTACTACTAAATTGAACACACCTGCTCCCTATGCACACCTGAGACCTAGTAACACTAACAAATCACATGACATTTTGGAGGGAAAATGACAAGCAGTGCTCAATTTGGACATTTAGGGGTGTAGTCTCTTAGGGGTGTACTCACTTTTGTTGCCGGTGGTTTAGACATTAATGGCTGTATATTGAGTTACTTTGAGGGAAGAATAAATTTACACTGTTATATAAGCTGCACACAGACTACTTTTCATTGTGTCAAAGTGTCATTTTGTCAGTGTTGTCCCATGAAAAGATATACTTAAATATCTGCAGAAATGTGAGGGGTGTACTCACTTTTGTGATACACTGTACACACACACACACACACACACAAACAATACACTCGGTCATTAAATAAATGCACTCACAACACTCATACTCACACTCATTATACATGCACATACACAGCATTTGTGTTTTATTATGAATTTATTTATTAATTTTTTTTCTTGCACTTAATATAATGTTTTTAAAATCATATACTCAGCAAAACAATCTTTAAAACTGTGTATACTGTGTACTTGCTCATATCTGTAATCAACAGCAGTTTTTGTTAAAACAGGCTTAACCACATGAAAACAAAGCAAATGCACACTGCAGATCTAAGACTTTTTAAATGAATTTTATTTGCTTTTAAATCATTCATTAATATGGAAAAAAAAAACATAATCACTTGAAGAGTGAACGTCATGTGTGTGTTTGTGTGTGTTACTGCAGCTGTGTGTAAGCTGTACTCAGAGCAGAGAGCTATCCGAGTGAAGAGAGTGGTGGATAAAAAGAGATTGTGAGTCAAACATGCTTTACTTTATATTATAGATGCAAAACAAAGTCAAGTGAATTGTAGTATCCCTGTTTATTATTTCAATGCAGATACGTTAATTGCCTATGAGTGAAATTAAATATACTATATAATAAACTATACATTCACAAGTTTCCCTGTACCTCCTTACATCAGTAAACAGGTTGTCGTTAGAATCAGAATTCAGCATAGCTTTTGTGACATTAGTTCTGGTGGTTCCTAGCTTAATTTAATTAAACTGCATTCTGTTAATAAATTAAAATTTAACTAGGGTTTGGGTTAGCATTAATCAGTCATTAAGCAAATTAAACACACCATAAAACACCTAATTAGATCTGAATCCATTAAAGCACCTTTGTGATAGAACAGGAGATTCACTGCCCTAACCCTAGCTGACCGGAATTAGCTGGTGCAGTTATCTCAACATGGAGCAAAATATCAAAAGAATATTTCCAATGAAATAAACGAGGTTCTATCCAGTATTATTATGCTTTTCCTATTATAAACAGAATCTTTGTTCTGAACCATAAGAAAACACTGCAGGTCCAGCATCCCCTGTATCATCACATCAGCAGTTCATCACCGTTTTAGACTTTTGTACTGTATAATCTTCCATAAGTGTATAACGTCAGTGTTGTCAAATTTAAAGAAACAATTTTATGATTTAAAAGACTTTACTAACAGTATGACAAAATGATTATTTAAATATGCAATTATTTATTAAAATTGTAGTTTGATCTTACCTGGATGGACATGGCTAAAACATTAAAAACTTTTGATGGTTTTTGTTTCTTTGTGTTTTTCAAATAATAATAATTATTAAATATTGCTTAACAAAAAGTAAAAAAAAAAAAAATCCTAAAATTATAGTTTCAAAAACAACTAATTATTTTTAGTTTGATAATTGTGTGTGAGTATTAAGTGCTGGTCACTGTGTCTGAAGGGTTTTGCTACGTATTATATTTAGGAAATATTTAAGGGTGTGAAGACATCCAGTAATTTAAAAAAAATTTAAACGCTGAATGACCTTAAACACTGTGTGTGCGCGCGTGCGTGCATGTTTTAGGTCTCGTTTAGAACCAGAACAGAAAAGCAAAGTGGAAAAAACTCATAGTGAAGATGCAGAGAAACAACAGGAGGAAAATACAGGTGATAGCACTTTGCTCACAAGTAAAATCTTAATGTTTTTTGTGCTTTCTATTAAAGAATTACAACTGTGCACATTTGCATGTGTGTGTGTTTGTGCGCATGTATGGATGTCCATGTGTGTGTGTAGAAAAGCTGGTGTGTGATGGTGGTGTGGATCTGTTTGAAGATTCCAGAGTGGAGGATGAGCTCTCAGCTGAAGAACTACAGATGGTGCTCACACACACATTCACACACTCACTTGTATTCACAAGTAAAATTTGGTCAAATCCAGGGGTAATTTGGAGCTAACTTTTGTCTGGGAGGAGAAAGAAAATCTCTACCCACCTGAATGTAAAACATATCACACCTTAGTTCAGGACCAAAGAACTGTGCAGCACCTTTCCTGCCTGTGTGGCCCAGAGCAAAAGTCTTAATTCAAGTAAATGTAATAAATCATTTCTGTGTATTTGGTTTATATTTCATTAAACTTTAAGTTCACTAATTTTTTTACACTATCTGGATCATGTCATTTCTCTAAATATAGTCAGTTAGGTAGGAGGGAAATTAGATAAAATGGCCAGTGGTGCAGAGGTTAGTATGACTGAAGGGGTTGTTGATGAATATACCAAATCCATTTTCACCAAAAGGGTTTATGGGAACTCATACTTTTTAAAACTGCAAAATATCATTTGAAAATTTTCCAACTAATAGGCTGAATGTCTGGTGGTCTGATAAGGTTAATTTTTTTTACTTAAATTAGGCTTAAAGCACTACATGTTTTATAGGTTTACACCATTTCCACTGTCAAGTATACTTAGGGCATCTTATTGGGGGGGGGGGGGTTAGTCTATTTACAAATAGATTGGTTGTACAGAAATGTACTTAGTGAATAAAATCTTATAATTACATATTAGAATGTGGTTAAACTTTTACATATACAAAATATATACATGCTATAACTGTGTGTGTGTGTGTGTGTGTGTGTGTGTGTGTGTGTGTGCAGTTTGAACAGGAGAATCAGAGGCTGGTGAGTGAGATGAACAGTCTGGTGGATGAAGTAAGGTACGACACAATTGCTGTACACAAACACACACAGTGCAGACATTGTATACACACTGTACTGTATACACTGTTAGTGATACTGAATTCAAGTGTGTGTGTGTTTGTACAGACAGATTGAAGGAAAGGTGGTAGAGATTTCTCGGCTTCAGGAAATCTTTGCTGAGAAAGTTCTGCAACAGGTATGTGCTTAACAAAAGTGTGTGTTTGTGTGTGTTTACTACCATTCAGATTGGTGTGTATGTATATGTGTGTGATGTAGGAAACTGAGATTGACAACATTCATCAACTGGTTGTTGGTGCCACAGAGAACGTTAAAGAGGGAAATGAGGACATTCGAGAGGTTTGTAACTTGTGTTACACACTCAGTCATCACTTATGCATTATATACTCATTACTCAAAGGAGTTTTCTCACTCACTCACACACACACACACACACACACACACACACACACACACACACACACACACACACACTTATTACACCCTTAACAGATTGTTATCTTTCCCCTATCTTTAGGCAATTAAAAATAATGCAGGGTTCCGGGTGTGGATTCTTTTCTTTCTGGTCATGTGCTCTTTCTCCCTTCTCTTCTTGGACTGGTATGACAGCTAACATCAGAAAATACGTCATCTGGAAACATAAAAACAAATTAACCACCTACGGAAGAATCGAAAGTCTGATATGAAAGTGTGTGTGTGTGTGTGTGTGTGTGTGTGTATATATATATATATATATATATGCCTGTGTTTTTTTTTTATATAAAATCTAAACAAATTAATAAAATTATTTTAACATTGTCAGTCTGTTTTGTTATCCATTAATGCTACCTACCACCATATATTAAACGTTTGCAGCTATATCACCCTTATTTTAAATTAAAAATAAATTAAAAAGAATACAGTGAATACATGAGAACATCATGGAAATGGAAAGATACCGACCGCATGGCATGGTACATTAGCCAACAACTAATTAGCATCGCACAGATTCACAAAATATATATTTTAAACACAATAAAGTACAACAAAACACATGAACATACCTGAAGGGAATATGACAACCACAGTATAAATCTACGTTTATAAAGTTATTCATGATTATACTAGTTTTGGACTAAAGAACGTACTCGCCTCAGCATCACGCTCAAACTACTGCCTGCCGAGGCTGAGCAGAATATTCTTTATATATTGAACTATAGTATGCTGACCAACTTACAGGTGGTGCCAAACCCATTTAACAGGAATGTCATACAATTCTAATGAAGCAACTATTGTACACCATTACAAATAGAAACTTTACATTATTTTTAAATTACGTTATTTTTTTCTCCCTCAGTTTGTTCACTGCCACAACAGTGCATAGTTCCACTTAAGTGGTTTTGAAAGGCAGGTATTAAAACCTCTGTGGGGTTCAGCCTAATATCAACAATAATTATTCTCTGAGCACAATGCAGCAGAACATCTGGAAACAACTTCAATCCAACTAAAACTATTTTAAACTAAAATCAAGCTGGACGGTCTAAAGGTTTTCAGTCATCAGTCATTTGTATTCACATCGTGATGTCCTGGGTCAGGAGCTCCCTGTGACGAACAGTGAGGCATGAAGATTGTAGCACACTTCTTGCCTTGACATGTTTCTGCTGGGTCGTACTAGTTCTAACTACTAGGTTCAATAATCTCACACCATGCTCGACACAATACATAATTCCAAAAAAAACTACTTTGTGCTTTTTCTATTAAAAACTTTTTTTTCATTGTTATATTACACACTGTCATAAGCTTGTGTATTATTGAAGTTATGATAACAAAGCATTAATAAATGTGCTACGGGCTTGTGATGCTGCAGAAAATGGAAATAAAATGAGTGCCAATTTTTGTTCTTGCCACACACACACACACACACACACACTGATCAGCCTTGACATTAAAACCATTTGCCTAATGTTGTGTCAGCTTTTTTTGTGCCACCAGAATAGCTCTGATCTTTTGAGACATGGACTCTTAAAATTTCTGAAGATGTGCTGTTGCATTTGGCATCAGAAGAGTTGTGTAAGTTGCAAGTAGGGGCCTCCATAGATTGGAATTTTTAGTCCAGCACATTCCACTCATGCTTGATCAGCTTGAGATCTGGGGTATTTGGAGACTGATAAACACGTTGAACTCTGTCACTTCCCTCAAACCATCTCTGAACAATTATTCTAGCTGGAAAAGGCTACTGCCACACTGGCAATTCAGTTGTGAAGACGTGACAGCTGCATAAATACCAGGACCCAAGACTTACAGCATGACCAACAGAATGTAGCCTAGAGCATCACACTCACTCTGCTGCTTGTAGTGGGTAAGTGACACACACCTTGTTATCCATGCAACATTCAAAAAGGGGGATTAACCCTAGACCACCTTCTGTCCTGTTTGCCAACACTGGTATGTCTACAGCATACAGTCAGCATGAGACCAGACAATCAAGCCTGAGTCACATGAGTCAGTTCTGGGTGGCCATTACTCAACCATCGGTTGTCTTTCTTTACATTGTATTTGGTAGGTAACATGCGCTGTCGCAGCCATCTAGCCATGACAATTTGGTGCTTGTTGAAGTGACTCAGGCCCTCATGCATGCCCATTTTTCTGGTCCAAATTCCATTAGAATATTGTTAGTTTTCAGAATGTTATGCATGGTAGTGGGAAAAAGGTCCAAATTATTTTTAATCTTATCTTCAAAATGTTTGTTTTTGAAGTTATTGACCCTTCTCACAAAATTTTGTCGAAAGTTTTGAGCCACATCCCATGTTTTTGGAGGAGCAGCTGAGTGACCAGGGGTGAATGTTGTGTGGAGGAATGACAGTAATACAAAGTGATAAATGTAGCAATTTTTTTGTGCAATGTGCTCCAGGGCTGAAACGGAGGAATGGATGTAAATGAAGAAAATGAATGAAGTTGACCCAACAAGTATAAACCTAGCTTGAGTCTGCGCTTGTCTTGTGCAACATGGCGGAGGTCATCGTTATACAGTGCCGCACTCATACGGACAAGGTTTCAGTTCGCCTTGTCCTGTTTGCCGTGTCTTCCCAGGTTTTAAGTTCTATGTGGTACTTCTTTAATTAGCACACACACACACACACACACACACACACACACACACACACACACACACACACACACACACACACACACACACACACACACACTGTATTCACATATTGCAGACATCCAAGCAGCAGTAACTCAGTACAGTCCAAACACACAGATACACTTTGACAATACAGCTGTTTGGATGCATCAGTCCTGGGGTTGTGTAGGTGGTAGCGTCTTTAGGTAGGAACCAATATGTGTGGTAATTAAAATCTGTATCAGCTGATTACAGATACTGAAACCCTTGTGTGTGTGTGTGTGTGTGTGAGTGTGAGTGTGTGTGTGTGTGTGTGTGTGAGTGTGTGTGTGAGTGTGTGTGAGTGTGAGTGTGAGTGTGTGTGTGAGTGTGTGTGTGTGTGTGTGAGTGTGTGTGTGTGTGTGTGTGTGTGTGTGTATGTGTGTGTGTGTGTGTGTGTGTGTGTGTGTGTGTACAGCATCAGTAGCTCTGGCGGGATTGTTAGCAGTGCAGCGTGTTGTAGGAAAGCCCATCACTGATCATACAGTTCTGTTCCTGGGAGCCGGAGAGGTATACTCACTCACACACACATAATTTGCAAAGTAATGCTATGTTTATGCCTCTTGTACAGTATGTTTTAGGGGTGTCTACAAACTGGCTGAACTAGTATAAGCGTTAGTTAGTAGTGTGTAAGTGTGTGTGTGTGTGTGTGTGTGTGTGTGTGTGTGTGTGTGTGTGTGTGTGTGTGTTAGGCAGCTCTAGGCATTGCTAACCTGATTGTCATGGCACTGATGGAGGAGGGAATGAGTCAAGCAGACGCTCGCAAGAAGATTTGGATCTTTGACAAGTACGGTCTGCTTGTTCAGGTACGATACAGTTTGTGTGTGTGTGTGTGTGTGTGTGTGTTTGTGTGTATATATGCTGTGAATATACCTGAATGTTTGTATATATGACAGTCACCAGCAGATACCCCAGTTACACTAGTGTTTGTGTGTGTGTGTTGTGTGTGTGTGTGTGTGTGTGTGTGTGTGTGTGTGTGTGTGTGTGTGTGTGTGTGTGTGTGTGTGTGTGTGCACAGGGTAGATTTGAGCCCACAGATAGTAATCAGGAGGGGTTTGTGCATCCTAGTCCGGGTGATGTGAAGAGTTTCCTGGATGCTGTTAATGTTCTTAAACCTACAGCCATCATCGGTGAGTGTGTGTTTGTGTGTGTGTGTGTGTGTGTGTGTGTGTGTGTGTGTGTGTGTGTGTGTGTGTGTGTGTGTGTGTGTGTGTGTGTGTGTGTGTGTGTGTTTGTGTGTGTGTGTGTGTGTGTGTGTGTGTGTGTGTGTGTGGGTGGATGCAAGTTTGTCTCATGATTGCATGTACTTTTTGATAGACATGTTCATGACCTTGTTCTTACCTGTGTTTGTTGTGTTCAGGTGTGTCTGGGGCGGGGCGACTATTCACTCATGATGTCATCAGGGCTATGGGTTCGTTAAATGAGCGACCAATCATCTTTGCTCTGAGCAATCCGACTGCTAAAACTGAGTGTACTGCAGAGGATGCATACACTCTCACACAGGTAAAAAAACAAAAAAACAACACACACACACACACACACACACACACACACACCTAAGATTGTGTCATGGTATTTGTTTAGTGACTGAACAGAACAGGATAATACAAATGTGTTTTAAGATAGAATATTTTTTATAGATACGACTGTCTAGGATGTGCTAAGAATAACAAGGAGCAGACTGTCTCTAGTTCAAGGTTAAGTGGAGCCTGTTGTTGGTCAAAATGTAAGAGAATTCAGGCCTAACTGATCATAGAGTAAATTTGATTGTTCATAAAGGATATTAAATAAAGAATCACAAAATTATAAACATGAAATATAAAATGTATTGTAACAGTAGGTGTAGCTCATCAAATGGCTAATGAATGTGCTTTTCTGAGTGTGTGTGTGTGTGTGTGTGTGTGTGTTAGGGTCGGTGTTTGTTTGCCAGTGGGAGTCCGTTTGCTGCTGTAACTCTGGATGATGGCAGGATGGTGATTCTGGGACAGGGGAACAATGCTTACATATTCCCAGGTGTGGATTTGTGTTTTCCTATTTTATTTTTCCAATAATTTGGAAAAATGAATGAGTTGTGGTTTTGGGCCATGAATTCTCTGAGTGTTATTTGGGGTACCTCTGATCTTGGGTCCTGCCAGCGTTTAGAAGCTGTACAAGTAATTACTGAATTTATTTACATCCAGAGGACAAACTTCATCCACAAAAACAATAATAATGATTATCATCTTTATTTAGTGTAAATATATTTTTATTTTGTACTCTTTCACTGTACAGTCTATTATGTTTTTTACCTCGACTAATAGAAATGTGTGTGTGTGTGTGTGTTAGGTGTGGCTCTGGCAGTAATTCTGAGTGGTGTTAGACACATCAGTGATACGGTGTTCCTCGAGGCTGCAAAGGTAAACATTGTTTGTGTGTGTGTGTTTGTGTGTGTGTGTGTGTGTGTGTGTGTGTGTGTGTGTGTGTGTGTGTGTGTGTGTGTGTGTGTGTGTGTGTGTGTGTGTGTGTGTGTGTGTGTGTGCGTGCACATGCATGTGTTAGGCAACACTCATGCTGCCCATGTTATTAGGATTATTTGCTTATTAATGTAAGTATTAAATCATCCAACCATGTAGCAGCAGCAGCAGCAGCCACCTATAAACTTATAAAGACTCAGATTAAGATCTTTATGTTTACTTTAAACAGCAGAATAGAAAAATGTATAGCTTTCTTGTTGTGTAATAATTTAGGTTGTATTTCTTGATGCAACGGTGGACTGTATTAAGTGATAATGGTTTTCTAAGGTACTTGTTAGTGTATGTGGCTAAATTTATCACAGTATCATGATGGTTTTTAATATGATGCTGATGGTTATAAGGTCACTCACCTTCTCTCTCTCTCTCTCTCTCTCTCTCTCTCTCTCTCTCTCTCACTCTCTCTCTCTCTCTCTCTCTCTCTCTCTCTCACTGTTTGTATATGTGTGTGTGTATCAGATCTTAGCAGAGCAGTTGACGGATGAGGAACAGAATCAGAATCACGGTCGTCTCTACCCTCCTCTTTCCAACATTAGGGAGGTTTCTTTACAGATGGCTGTGAGGATAAGATTTGTGTTTATACATACACACAATGTGAGTAAAATTATGTTGACATCCCTTCTAATTATTGAGTTCAGGTGTTTAGGTCACACCCATTGCTTCCAAGTTTTTTGCAACAGTTTGGTAAAGTTTGTACATCATACAGATACATGCTGTGGAAATGTAATTAAACACATTGTTATCAGTGCTGTGAGTGGAACTAGCGCTCCAACCAAAAATATAAAGTGTCTAGTGATCAGAAAGTGTCTACTGATTGACTAAAGAAAGATAAATACACCTTGTGTTCCTAACTGTCCACCCACAATCAGTGCTAACAGGGTATGTGTTCCCAAAAAAAAAAAAGTGTGTGTGTTTGTTTAGGTGGTGGAGTTTCTGTACAGTAAAGGAATGGCATTTCGGTACCCAGAGCCACTGGATAAGGAGGCGTATGTGAGATCCATTGTGTGGAACACGGAGTACGATTCCTTCCTCCCAGACATCTACGAACGGGCTGGAGTGTCCCATAGTCCTATAGTGGAGTAATCATACACCCTATAGCATACACCTGAAACAGTCACACCCTTCATTTACAGCTGTGTAATGTTTAACTATCACACATCCCCATGGGGAGTGATTCCTAAACTCCTTCTGCTAATGTAAATGTACAGTGTTGCTATTAATAAAACACTCCGTGTGTGTGTGTGTGTGTGTGTGTGTGTGTGTGTGTGTGTGTGTGTGTGTGTGTGTTTGTATCAGCTAATACATTTAGTGCTTTGTGTTTCTATGTGTTTCTATGTGTGTTGGTGTGTATTTGGGTTTATTTCACTGCAGGCTTACAGTATTCATTATAATAAAATGTGGGGGTGGGCGGGTGTAGTTGGGGCAGAGAGAAAATGTCGAAAAAAGTGTAACTTTAGTTTCACCCTAAGCTGGATTTTAACATAGGGCCTAGAACCTGAGAGAACTACATGTGCTGCACTCAGCCCACTGTGCTACTCAAACAACGACGTGTTAGATCTGTTGTAACGCTGATATAACCTGTGCACACAATAAGCCTAAAAGTGAAAACTACTTAAAATAAAAAGCAAATGCTTTGTAATTCCCACAGTAACGTCAGAAGCCATTCACTCTGTTACAGGTTGAAAAATAGTGAAGAAATAGCCTTTGCTTGATTTGAATGAAGTTGACCCAACAAAGCATCTGTTTGTACCATTTCCATTCTGTCCCAAATACATTTGTTAGGATAAATCTTTTGTTCAAAAGGTCCTGAAGAAAGCAGTCGAAGGAAGTCCAGAAAGTACTCTTTAAAACACTTTATTAAGTGTAAAAATAATCTGTGAATATATATCAGATCTAAGCCGGCCGGCGCTCCTTTTCTCCTGCAGTCTAGACACACCACGTAAGAAAGAGGCCGATCTGAGCCCGCCATCCCTTTTTTAAAACTAGTCTAGGCTCCTCCTACGCCGCTGCTGTTGGAGCCAATGAAATGTGCTAAAAAGCCCCGGGCTCCGCCTCCCCCCTTCGGTATGAGTCAGGGGGGGGGGGGGGGGGGGGGGGGGGGGGGGGATCCGGGTCACGGCGTCATTTTGAACAATAGACCATGTGGTCTGGATGTAATTTATGTTTAATAATGATATGTTAAAAACCTAACAATCCCTAACAGTGATGTAGAGTTTTATATTTGTATTTGTCTTTCTATTGTTATTTTAAAAATATGCAATTTGCACAGTAAGGTTAGTAATTAGTATAGTTTTGCTTTGTGTTTTAATGTACTCCCATGTAGTGTTTTTAATGTAGAAGTACATTTTCACCAGCTGTAGAAAAGGGCAATGAAACAAGTTTACTTTGAAATACCATGATTATTAGCTCAGGGGGATATTCCAGAAAGCGGGTTTAACAAACTTCAAACTTCAACCTGAACTGCGAGTTGACTTACAGTATCTCACCATGTCATAGCCAGAGTTTTCGGATCCACAAAAGCGGATCAGGGTTCGATTACTCAAGTCTGAGTAGATTGAACCCAGCAGAAGCGCGTTGACGGTTAACTATAAACAGGCATTCTCAATGGAGTTGCGATAAATAGATTGACCATGGATGTGAATGAAAGAAAAAGTAGTCCGTCATATTTGACACCAATAGAAGTGTTATTTTTAATGTTTGCGTGTGCAGATCCTGAAAATGTTTTAGACGTGAAAGTAATACAGCAGCGGAAAAGGAGCTCGCAAATGGCAAAAACAGTTAATGAGTTTAAATGAATAAAAACAACGTAACCATAATTAAACATTTAGCAGAAGGATAGGGTAAAATTGTTTAATATGTCAGTTGTAATATTTGTCTCGATTTTAAACGTTTTTTTTTTTCATTTACTCAATCTAGGTGTAATCAGATGCACATGGCAGCAGATAAAAATGAAACACAAAAACTGTATATGTTCAAGGCATATTTATTAGATGTAAATCATTAGTCTGTAGTGCATAAACTGTGTAATATTAAGAAGTGCATTGGTGCAGTCTGAACCTTTTTTATTGGCATCTCTCCAGTGATTGGTGGAGTGGTTTTGAGCCTCCTGCAATTGTTAGTGATGTAAATGTTCCTATAGATCCTAATAAATATAAATAATGTTCTTTAATAAAAAAAACAAAAAAAAAACACACTGTTGAAGGACGATAAAGAAACCATCTCCGCTGCCTCAGAGTGGGATGATACTGGGAGGCCTACAGAGGTACAGTATATGTTGAACATAGAGCATGGCATTTCATTTGATCTACCATGATAATGTGTGTGACTGTGCTCTAACAGAATGTGATGGGTAGTCATGAATGAAATGAGGGACCATCCACCTCCAAAGCTCAACTTAGAACAGTAAAAATGTCTTACCAAATATGTGAAATATTTCGAAGACATTAAGCTATGTTTGATCATAACATGCAATTTTTGTGTCTTTCTTTGAAGTTGTGTGTAAATAAAATGTATTATACAAGGTCCATGTGGAGAAACAAAGTGCAAAGTGTGATCCTCAGGTGGAGCATCTAAAACAGACAAGGCTATAAATTGAGTTGCTTGAATTTCAGATGGGTGTCGGTGCTAAGGGTGTATAAATATAAATGTTGTCACTAAAGAATAAGGACAAGGAAACGAAGTTGTTGCATTGTTTTCTTTTCAGTGATCATGGACAGAGCCTGACTATTTGTCTTCGATATTTGTAATGTGGGGAGCATCACATAAGATGTTAATGAAAGCATCTGCATAAGATGGAGAACAGTAGGTTGCAGAAGATGTATTAAATGTTCGACTGTTTTATTTGACATTTATATTTGTAAATTTTTGCAGATAATGGTGACTACCTGTATGTGGAGGGATATTCTGTCTGCTGTTGAAATAATAAAAGAGAAGATTTGAATAAAATCCACATCTGGATTTCACTCCAGATTTCACTCATGAATGTGGCTGTAAAAATACTACTAGCAATAAAATGATATACAGTACATTTAAAGCACAAATGATTTTAGCTTACTAAACTGTGTGTGTGTGTGTGTGTGTGTGTGTGTGTGTGTGTGTGTGTGTGTGTGTGTGTGTGTGTGTGTGTGTGTGTGTGTGTGTGTGTGTGTGTGTGTGTGTGTGTGTGTGTGTGTGTGTGTGTGTGTGTGTTTAAGGTATTTTCTATGAATCCATAACATTGCATCCATAATGTTGTAACTAATGTTGTAACAAGCCTTTGATTAATATTGTGATTATTGTGAGTAATAATGTTGCAGCTGCCCCTTGTGGTAACCGTCCCCACTCTCCCCGAATTGACTGAGTGATAAAAACGGAAAGGTTTGTGAATAAATCCATCGGGAAATGATGAATCTAAGTTTAATGACTCGTTCCCAACTAAGATGTGTTCGAATACTTGGCGCGTCTGTATCCACTGGATCCTGGAGTAAAGGACCCCCCGGGTTTACATGAGGAAAGTGCGAGTAACCCCGGGTTATGAATTTTTCTGAATGTAAAGTTTTGTAAAATGATATTGTGTCAGTGCTGCCCAGCGTGTTCAGGGATGAGATTGATGAAGAATGTACTGAGCACTGATTGCTGATGCTTTTTATCAGCTTGTATGTTTTATTAATATTAGTTGTTGATCTATTTGTCAGGTTTGTGTAATGAATGATTTGCTTGATTGTATTGTGTGAGTGGGTTGAGTGTGCAAATCGTAAATAAGAAGTTCGTTTTTGTAAAGATGACTATAATATAGTGAAATAAAAGAAGTCGGTTGGGGCGCACAGATAGCTGAGCGGGTTTTTCCACAGTTAGCGCAGTGGAGCTGTGAGATGTGAACCTACCGGGTTCGAATCTCGGCTCTGCTGTCTACTGCTCGACTGTGCGCCCCCTGGCAGGGGGGTTGCCCCCTGCCGGCGATCACTTTACAACAATATATGTAAATCCATGAAAGATTTGAAGAAAAGCCCTAAAATAAATCCATAAATAATAATAGTAACTCAGCAATAATAGTAGATGATGTATTTGTGTGTGTGTGTGTGTGTGTGTGTGTGTGTGTGTGTGTGTGTGTGTGTGTGTGTGTGTGTGTGTGTGTGTGTGTGTGTGTGTGTGTGTACTATATATGATAATAACATGTACGAAGTGAATGGATAAACATGTAATATGTGTGAGGGTTTTCTGAATGAGTGCTGTGAATGGTTGTTGACTTATTACAATATGTGATGAAGATTTCGATGATTGTATGCAAACAGAAACATACTAGTTAATAAAATGTAAATGTGAATTAGAGCTGCGTGCGCGTGCACGCACTGAGCTGCATATGAATATCAGTGAATTTCAAGGACGATGGCGCACTCAGGTGTCCATTTTGTGTAATGACATGAATAATTTAGTTTGAATGAGTGTTTTTTGTGTCGTACTAGTTTGTTTTGTTGAACCCCTTGTCAGTCCAGCGTATTTTTGTGCATTTTTCGCCTGAAAGACATACGTAGTTTCTAAGGCTTCTCATTCATAAAGTTCAAAAGATAACCCAAAAATTGTACTTCAGTGTTGTAGAAAACCCTTTAAAGTATCCTAAAAACACAGCCAAATGGCATGATTATATTTGACCATGCTTAAATGATGATTAAAAAACCCAAAAATGTAGGTGCTTTTAATTTTTTTTGCAAATCCAAAGTTTCAGTGAGTATAAGTAGGACTGCAGGTGTGTATATAACCTAAACAACACTATAGAGTTGTGGTGAAGGGTATTTTGTAACATCATCTGACATTTTAGGCCTCTACACTGTAAGCCCGGAAAAGTTCAATCTACTTAAAAAACCGGAGAAAACCGGTTGCCTTAAAAAAGTGAAGTAATGTATAATGAAAACTTGAGTTAGCATAACTTAAAACATAAAGGCAAGTTGATGAAACTTTGTTTTTGTTTGTTATACCAACTGCTTTTCCCAATAATTCTACTTATTATCTTGAGCTCAATGGAAGAAACTATTGATTTGTTGTTAGTTTTCATGTTAATCACATTTTAAATATGAATGAGAAATGTTTATATAAAAACAGACACAAGTGTAAAATAATTTTTGTTTATTTAAGTTCATAAGTATTTACTTAAAATACAACATGTGAAGAAAACATGTTTAAAACCGTACAAACTGTATCTAAAGTTGTGATGAAACCCAAACAGCTCCTCACAGTAACTATGAATCTGTAAAACAAGAAAAAGAAATAAGAAACAGAAGTATTAAAATCAACATTATTAGCATTAATTTAAGGATGAAAATAAAGCAAGCCAGCACACTGTTTGCTTCGTATGAAGGCTAGCATGCTAGCATGTAGCCTAAATACGACAAATAAAGCAGCGCTGTTTGATTATTTATTTAGTGTCAACATTAAGATCATTTATTTTAAACAAAATTGTTAAGTAAAGTACAACAGTTACCAAAATTAGACGGAAGATGAAAAAGCCCCATCAGACTGGTGAACATGCTACTCAAAAATAGCATAATGAGTAAGAAAATGTTTGTCCATTTAGTTTAATAAAGGTTCCACTTCACAAAAGACATTACAGGAAGACAAGTTTATTTTTGCAAAAAGCCTTCAATGAAAAATAAAAAGTAATTTGCAACAACAGGTTACTGCCTGATTCACCAACAGCAAGCTGAAAAAAGGCGGACTTACATGTTAATGGTGCCGTTTTTCTGTTTTATTACCTGAACTCAACTTTTTTAAGTGAAACTGATAGAAAAGTAATTTTACTTTTACTTTTACTTTTAGGGTTAGGGTTAGGGGATATATAACCAATGTGGCTTTTTTCCCATTGCGGGAGACACGAAGTTGGTTAGGGTTAGGGTTAGGGTTAGGGTTAGGGTTAGGGTTAGGGTTAGGGTTAGGGTTAGGGTTAGGGTTAGGGTTAGGGTTAGGGTTAGGGTTAGGGTTAGGGTTAGGGTTAGGGTTAGGGTTAGGGTTAGGGTTAGGGTTAGGGTTAGGGTTAGGGTTAGGGTTAGGGTTAGGGTTAGGGTTAGGGTTAGGGTTAGGGTTAGGGTTAGGGTTAGGGTTAGGGTTAGGGTTAGGGTTAGGGTTAGGGTTAGGGTTAGGGTTAGGGTTAGGGTTAGGGTTAGGGTTAGGGTTAGGGTTAGGGTTAGGGTTAGGGTTAGGGTTAGGGTTAGGGTTAGGGTTAGGGTTAGGGTTAGGGTTAGGGTTAGGGTTAGGGTTAGGGTTAGGGTTAGGGTTAGGGTTAGGGTTAGGGTTAGGGTTAGGGTTAGGGTTAGGGTTAGGGTTAGGGTTAGGGTTAGGGTTAGGGTTAGGGTTAGGGTTAGGGTTAGGGTTAGGGTTAGGGTTAGGGTTAGGGTTAGGGTTAGGGTTAGGGTTAGGGTTAGGGTTAGGGTTAGGGTTAGGGTTAGGGTTAGGGTTAGGGTTAGGGTTAGGGTTAGGGTTAGGGTTAGGGTTAGGGTTAGGGTTAGGGTTAGGGTTAGGGTTAGGGTTAGGGTTAGGGTTAGGGTTAGGGTTAGGGTTAGGGTTAGGGTTAGGGTTAGGGTTAGGGTTAGGGTTAGGGTTAGGGTTAGGGTTAGGGTTAGGGTTAGGGTTAGGGTTAGGGTTAGGGTTAGGGTTAGGGTTAGGGTTAGGGTTAGGGTTAGGGTTAGGGTTAGGGTTAGGGTTAGGGTTAGGGTTAGGGTTAGGGTTAGGGTTAGGGTTAGGGTTAGGGTTAGGGTTAGGGTTAGGGTTAGGGTTAGGGTTAGGGTTAGGGTTAGGGTTAGGGTTAGGGTTAGGGTTAGGGTTAGGGTTAGGGTTAGGGTTAGGGTTAGGGTTAGGGTTAGGGTTAGGGTTAGGGTTAGGGTTAGGGTTAGGGTTAGGGTTAGGGTTAGGGTTAGGGTTAGGGTTAGGGTTAGGGTTAGGGTTAGGGTTAGGGTTAGGGTTAGGGTTAGGGTTAGGGTTAGGGTTAGGGTTAGGGTTAGGGTTAGGGTTAGGGTTAGGGTTAGGGTTAGGGTTAGGGTTAGGGTTAGGGTTAGGGTTAGGGTTAGGGTTAGGGTTAGGGTTAGGGTTAGGGTTAGGGTTAGGGTTAGGGTTAGGGTTAGGGTTAGGGTTAGGGTTAGGGTTAGGGTTAGGGTTAGGGTTAGGGTTAGGGTTAGGGTTAGGGTTAGGGTTAGGGTTAGGGTTAGGGTTAGGGTTAGGGTTAGGGTTAGGGTTAGGGTTAGGGTTAGGGTTAGGGTTAGGGTTAGGGTTAGGGTTAGGGTTAGGGTTAGGGTTAGGGTTAGGGTTAGGGTTAGGGTTAGGGTTAGGGTTAGGGTTAGGGTTAGGGTTAGGGTTAGGGTTAGGGTTAGGGTTAGGGTTAGGGTTAGGGTTAGGGTTAGGGTTAGGGTTAGGGTTAGGGTTAGGGTTAGGGTTAGGGTTAGGGTTAGGGTTAGGGTTAGGGTTAGGGTTAGGGTTAGGGTTAGGGTTAGGGTTAGGGTTAGGGTTAGGGTTAGGGTTAGGGTTAGGGTTAGGGTTAGGGTTAGGGTTAGGGTTAGGGTTAGGGTTAGGGTTAGGGTTAGGGTTAGGGTTAGGGTTAGGGTTAGGGTTAGGGTTAGGGTTAGGGTTAGGGTTAGGGTTAGGGTTAGGGTTAGGGTTAGGGTTAGGGTTAGGGTTAGGGTTAGGGTTAGGGTTAGGGTTAGGGTTAGGGTTAGGGTTAGGGTTAGGGTTAGGGTTAGGGTTAGGGTTAGGGTTAGGGTTAGGGTTAGGGTTAGGGTTAGGGTTAGGGTTAGGGTTAGGGTTAGGGTTAGGGTTAGGGTTAGGGTTAGGGTTAGGGTTAGGGTTAGGGTTAGGGTTAGGGTTAGGGTTAGGGTTAGGGTTAGGGTTAGGGTTAGGGTTAGGGTTAGGGTTAGGGTTAGGGTTAGGGTTAGGGTTAGGGTTAGGGTTAGGGTTAGGGTTAGGGTTAGGGTTAGGGTTAGGGTTAGGGTTAGGGTTAGGGTTAGGGTTAGGGTTAGGGTTAGGGTTAGGGTTAGGGTTAGGGTTAGGGTTAGGGTTAGGGTTAGGGTTAGGGTTAGGGTTAGGGTTAGGGTTAGGGTTAGGGTTAGGGTTAGGGTTAGGGTTAGGGTTAGGGTTAGGGTTAGGGTTAGGGTTAGGGTTAGGGTTAGGGTTAGGGTTAGGGTTAGGGTTAGGGTTAGGGTTAGGGTTAGGGTTAGGGTTAGGGTTAGGGTTAGGGTTAGGGTTAGGGTTAGGGTTAGGGTTAGGGTTAGGGTTAGGGTTAGGGTTAGGGTTAGGGTTAGGGTTAGGGTTAGGGTTAGGGTTAGGGTTAGGGTTAGGGTTAGGGTTAGGGTTAGGGTTAGGGTTAGGGTTAGGGTTAGGGTTAGGGTTAGGGTTAGGGTTAGGGTTAGGGTTAGGGTTAGGGTTAGGGTTAGGGTTAGGGTTAGGGTTAGGGTTAGGGTTAGGGTTAGGGTTAGGGTTAGGGTTAGGGTTAGGGTTAGGGTTAGGGTTAGGGTTAGGGTTAGGGTTAGGGTTAGGGTTAGGGTTAGGGTTAGGGTTAGGGTTAGGGTTAGGGTTAGGGTTAGGGTTAGGGTTAGGGTTAGGGTTAGGGTTAGGGTTAGGGTTAGGGTTAGGGTTAGGGTTAGGGTTAGGGTTAGGGTTAGGGTTAGGGTTAGGGTTAGGGTTAGGGTTAGGGTTAGGGTTAGGGTTAGGGTTAGGGTTAGGGTTAGGGTTAGGGTTAGGGTTAGGGTTAGGGTTAGGGTTAGGGTTAGGGTTAGGGTTAGGGTTAGGGTTAGGGTTAGGGTTAGGGTTAGGGTTAGGGTTAGGGTTAGGGTTAGGGTTAGGGTTAGGGTTAGGGTTAGGGTTAGGGTTAGGGTTAGGGTTAGGGTTAGGGTTAGGGTTAGGGTTAGGGTTAGGGTTAGGGTTAGGGTTAGGGTTAGGGTTAGGGTTAGGGTTAGGGTTAGGGTTAGGGTTAGGGTTAGGGTTAGGGTTAGGGTTAGGGTTAGGGTTAGGGTTAGGGTTAGGGTTAGGGTTAGGGTTAGGGTTAGGGTTAGGGTTAGGGTTAGGGTTAGGGTTAGGGTTAGGGTTAGGGTTAGGGTTAGGGTTAGGGTTAGGGTTAGGGTTAGGGTTAGGGTTAGGGTTAGGGTTAGGGTTAGGGTTAGGGTTAGGGTTAGGGTTAGGGTTAGGGTTAGGGTTAGGGTTAGGGTTAGGGTTAGGGTTAGGGTTAGGGTTAGGGTTAGGGTTAGGGTTAGGGTTAGGGTTAGGGTTAGGGTTAGGGTTAGGGTTAGGGTTAGGGTTAGGGTTAGGGTTAGGGTTAGGGTTAGGGTTAGGGTTAGGGTTAGGGTTAGGGTTAGGGTTAGGGTTAGGGTTAGGGTTAGGGTTAGGGTTAGGGTTAGGGTTAGGGTTAGGGTTAGGGTTAGGGTTAGGGTTAGGGTTAGGGTTAGGGTTAGGGTTAGGGTTAGGGTTAGGGTTAGGGTTAGGGTTAGGGTTAGGGTTAGGGTTAGGGTTAGGGTTAGGGTTAGGGTTAGGGTTAGGGTTAGGGTTAGGGTTAGGGTTAGGGTTAGGGTTAGGGTTAGGGTTAGGGTTAGGGTTAGGGTTAGGGTTAGGGTTAGGGTTAGGGTTAGGGTTAGGGTTAGGGTTAGGGTTAGGGTTAGGGTTAGGGTTAGGGTTAGGGTTAGGGTTAGGGTTAGGGTTAGGGTTAGGGTTAGGGTTAGGGTTAGGGTTAGGGTTAGGGTTAGGGTTAGGGTTAGGGTTAGGGTTAGGGTTAGGGTTAGGGTTAGGGTTAGGGTTAGGGTTAGGGTTAGGGTTAGGGTTAGGGTTAGGGTTAGGGTTAGGGTTAGGGTTAGGGTTAGGGTTAGGGTTAGGGTTAGGGTTAGGGTTAGGGTTAGGGTTAGGGTTAGGGTTAGGGTTAGGGTTAGGGTTAGGGTTAGGGTTAGGGTTAGGGTTAGGGTTAGGGTTAGGGTTAGGGTTAGGGTTAGGGTTAGGGTTAGGGTTAGGGTTAGGGTTAGGGTTAGGGTTAGGGTTAGGGTTAGGGTTAGGGTTAGGGTTAGGGTTAGGGTTAGGGTTAGGGTTAGGGTTAGGGTTAGGGTTAGGGTTAGGGTTAGGGTTAGGGTTAGGGTTAGGGTTAGGGTTAGGGTTAGGGTTAGGGTTAGGGTTAGGGTTAGGGTTAGGGTTAGGGTTAGGGTTAGGGTTAGGGTTAGGGTTAGGGTTAGGGTTAGGGTTAGGGTTAGGGTTAGGGTTAGGGTTAGGGTTAGGGTTAGGGTTAGGGTTAGGGTTAGGGTTAGGGTTAGGGTTAGGGTTAGGGTTAGGGTTAGGGTTAGGGTTAGGGTTAGGGTTAGGGTTAGGGTTAGGGTTAGGGTTAGGGTTAGGGTTAGGGTTAGGGTTAGGGTTAGGGTTAGGGTTAGGGTTAGGGTTAGGGTTAGGGTTAGGGTTAGGGTTAGGGTTAGGGTTAGGGTTAGGGTTAGGGTTAGGGTTAGGGTTAGGGTTAGGGTTAGGGTTAGGGTTAGGGTTAGGGTTAGGGTTAGGGTTAGGGTTAGGGTTAGGGTTAGGGTTAGGGTTAGGGTTAGGGTTAGGTGTAGGGTTAGGGTTAGGGTTAGGGTTAGGGATAGGGTTAGGGTTGGTTAGGGTTAGGGTTAGGGTTTAGGGTTAGGGTTAGGGTTAGGGTTAGGGTTAGGGTTAGGGGTTAGGGGTAGGTCGGTTAGGGTTAGGTTAAGAGTTAAAACCAGAGGCGGCATTCAAATTAGTGGCATTGAAATGAGACGTATGCTAATCTTTATCTGTCTCGCG
>NC_086010.1:5000-65000 GCF_030014385.1 Trichomycterus rosablanca
AACCCTAACCCTAACCCTAACCCTAACCCTAACCCTAACCCTAACCCTAACCCTAACCCTAACCCTAACCCTAACCCTAACCCTAACCCTAACCCTAACCCTAACCCTAACCCTAACCCTAACCCTAACCCTAACCCTAACCCTAACCCTAACCCTAACCCTAACCCTAACCCTAACCCTAACCCTAACCCTAACCCTAACCCTAACCCTAACCCTAACCCTAACCCTAACCCTAACCCTAACCCTAACCCTAACCCTAACCCTAACCCTAACCCTAACCCTAACCCTAACCCTAACCCTAACCCTAACCCTAACCCTAACCCTAACCCTAACCCTAACCCTAACCCTAACCCTAACCCTAACCCTAACCCTAACCCTAACCCTAACCCTAACCCTAACCCTAACCCTAACCCTAACCCTAACCCTAACCCTAACCCTAACCCTAACCCTAACCCTAACCCTAACCCTAACCCTAACCCTAACCCTAACCCTAACCCTAACCCTAACCCTAACCCTAACCCTAACCCTAACCCTAACCCTAACCCTAACCCTAACCCTAACCCTAACCCTAACCCTAACCCTAACCCTAACCCTAACCCTAACCCTAACCCTAACCCTAACCCTAACCCTAACCCTAACCCTAACCCTAACCCTAACCCTAACCCTAACCCTAAACCCTAACCCTAACCCTAACCCTAACCCTAACCCTAACCCTAACCCTAACCCTAACCCTAACCCTAACCCTAACCCTAACCCTAACCCTAACCCTAACCCTAACCCTAACCCTAACCCTAACCCTAACCCTAACCCTAACCCTAACCCTAACCCTAACCCTAACCCTAACCCTAACCCTAACCCTAACCCTAACCCTAACCCTAACCCTAACCCTAACCCTAACCCTAACCCTAACCCTAACCCTAACCCTAACCCTAACCCTAACCCTAACCCTAACCCTAACCCTAACCCTAACCCTAACCCTAACCCTAACCCTAACCCTAACCCTAACCCTAACCCTAACCCTAACCCTAACCCTAACCCTAACCCTAACCCTAACCCTAACCCTAACCCTAACCCTAACCCTAACCCTAACCCTAACCCTAACCCTAACCCTAACCCTAACCCTAACCCTAACCCTAACCCTAACCCTAACCCTAACCCTAACCCTAACCCTAACCCTAACCCTAACCCTAACCCTAACCCTAACCCTAACCCTAACCCTAACCCTAACCCTAACCCTAACCCTAACCCTAACCCTAACCCTAACCCTAACCCTAACCCTAACCCTAACCCTAACCCTAACCCTAACCCTAACCCTAACCCTAACCCTAACCCTAACCCTAACCCTAACCCTAACCCTAACCCTAACCCTAACCCTAACCCTAACCCTAACCCTAACCCTAACCCTAACCCTAACCCTAACCCTAACCCTAACCCTAACCCTAACCCTAACCCTAACCCTAACCCTAACCCTAACCCTAACCCTAACCCTAACCCTAACCCTAACCCTAACCCTAACCCTAACCCTAACCCTAACCCTAACCCTAACCCTAACCCTAACCCTAACCCTAACCCTAACCCTAACCCTAACCCTAACCCTAACCCTAACCCTAACCCTAACCCTAACCCTAACCCTAACCCTAACCCTAACCCTAACCCTAACCCTAACCCTAACCCTAACCCTAACCCTAACCCTAACCCTAACCCTAACCCTAACCCTAACCCTAACCCTAACCCTAACCCTAACCCTAACCCTAACCCTAACCCTAACCCTAACCCTAACCCTAACCCTAACCCTAACCCTAACCCTAACCCTAACCCTAACCCTAACCCTAACCCTAACCCTAACCCTAACCCTAACCCTAACCCTAACCCTAACCCTAACCCTAACCCTAACCCTAACCCTAACCCTAACCCTAACCCTAACCCTAACCCTAACCCTAACCCTAACCCTAACCCTAACCCTAACCCTAACCCTAACCCTAACCCTAACCCTAACCCTAACCCTAACCCTAACCCTAACCCTAACCCTAACCCTAACCCTAACCCTAACCCTAACCCTAACCCTAACCCTAACCCTAACCCTAACCCTAACCCTAACCCTAACCCTAACCCTAACCCTAACCCTAACCCTAACCCTAACCCTAACCCTAACCCTAACCCTAACCCTAACCCTAACCCTAACCCTAACCCTAACCCTAACCCTAACCCTAACCCTAACCCTAACCCTAACCCTAACCCTAACCCTAACCCTAACCCTAACCCTAACCCTAACCCTAACCCTAACCCTAACCCTAACCCTAACCCTAACCCTAACCCTAACCCTAACCCTAACCCTAACCCTAACCCTAACCCTAACCCTAACCCTAACCCTAACCCTAACCCTAACCCTAACCCTAACCCTAACCCTAACCCTAACCCTAACCCTAACCCTAACCCTAACCCTAACCCTAACCCTAACCCTAACCCTAACCCTAACCCTAACCCTAACCCTAACCCTAACCCTAACCCTAACCCTAACCCTAACCCTAACCCTAACCCTAACCCTAACCCTAACCCTAACCCTAACCCTAACCCTAACCCTAACCCTAACCCTAACCCTAACCCTAACCCTAACCCTAACCCTAACCCTAACCCTAACCCTAACCCTAACCCTAACCCTAACCCTAACCCTAACCCTAACCCTAACCCTAACCCTAACCCTAACCCTAACCCTAACCCTAACCCTAACCCTAACCCTAACCCTAACCCTAACCCTAACCCTAACCCTAACCCTAACCCTAACCCTAACCCTAACCCTAACCCTAACCCTAACCCTAACCCTAACCCTAACCCTAACCCTAACCCTAACCCTAACCCTAACCCTAACCCTAACCCTAACCCTAACCCTAACCCTAACCCTAACCCTAACCCTAACCCTAACCCTAACCCTAACCCTAACCCTAACCCTAACCCTAACCCTAACCCTAACCCTAACCCTAACCCTAACCCTAACCCTAACCCTAACCCTAACCCTAACCCTAACCCTAACCCTAACCCTAACCCTAACCCTAACCCTAACCCTAACCCTAACCCTAACCCTAACCCTAACCCTAACCCTAACCCTAACCCTAACCCTAACCCTAACCCTAACCCTAACCCTAACCCTAACCCTAACCCTAACCCTAACCCTAACCCTAACCCTAACCCTAACCCTAACCCTAACCCTAACCCTAACCCTAACCCTAACCCTAACCCTAACCCTAACCCTAACCCTAACCCTAACCCTAACCCTAACCCTAACCCTAACCCTAACCCTAACCCTAACCCTAACCCTAACCCTAACCCTAACCCTAACCCTAACCCTAACCCTAACCCTAACCCTAACCCTAACCCTAACCCTAACCCTAACCCTAACCCTAACCCTAACCCTAACCCTAACCCTAACCCTAACCCTAACCCTAACCCTAACCCTAACCCTAACCCTAACCCTAACCCTAACCCTAACCCTAACCCTAACCCTAACCCTAACCCTAACCCTAACCCTAACCCTAACCCTAACCCTAACCCTAACCCTAACCCTAACCCTAACCCTAACCCTAACCCTAACCCTAACCCTAACCCTAACCCTAACCCTAACCCTAACCCTAACCCTAACCCTAACCCTAACCCTAACCCTAACCCTAACCCTAACCCTAACCCTAACCCTAACCCTAACCCTAACCCTAACCCTAACCCTAACCCTAACCCTAACCCTAACCCTAACCCTAACCCTAACCCTAACCCTAACCCTAACCCTAACCCTAACCCTAACCCTAACCCTAACCCTAACCCTAACCCTAACCCTAACCCTAACCCTAACCCTAACCCTAACCCTAACCCTAACCCTAACCCTAACCCTAACCCTAACCCTAACCCTAACCCTAACCCTAACCCTAACCCTAACCCTAACCCTAACCCTAACCCTAACCCTAACCCTAACCCTAACCCTAACCCTAACCCTAACCCTAACCCTAACCCTAACCCTAACCCTAACCCTAACCCTGGGCCGATGCCACATTGGTAACGGACACCAGATTCGTAATCGTCGTGAAAAATGGAGCAAAAAACATAATTGCACCGGGCGTCTCAGACGCTCGTAGGCAGAGTTATGGGCGTTTGAAGTCGGCCAAAAACCCATGTAAAATCCCATAGGGATTTTTCTCCGATTTATCGCGCGGCCACAGGGTGCCCTAAAAATCCCAAACTCCCTGAGCCTGCCCCCCCGGGGCCCAGGTCCCGGTGAAAATTGGAACGGAGCCCCCACCCCCTCCGGTTCTCCGGTTACTCTGCCTGCGGTTGCGCACTCCGGCCAGGCCGGTGGCGTCGAACAGAGGAAGTGACCGCTTGACCCCTGTGCCCACTTGGTAATAGATTTGATAACCCCTGACCGCATAGCCCACCAGGGGTCCCCCTTCCCCAGAAGTGACCGATGTGTCCTGGGGCACGCCCCCAAGAGTACCAAAGTGTCCCTGGGGTCCCAGGGGGCCTTTGGGGTCGGACCACTCGGAACGGCCCGAGACTCGCAGGGCGACCCCCCGGGGCCGTGATAGGGTCATCGGTCACCACGAAAAGGCTGAGGAAGACTAACTTTTGACACGGGCCACTGGGCGCCTCGAAAACCACATCACGGAGACCGCCTGGCCGGGCCCGACGCGACGGTGAGGTCGCCTCTCCGATCAGACTCCGTGACCCGAAGGCGAGAGCTGAAATGCGACCCTAACCGGTGGCGTGAGGCACGAGGGCGGTGTCGGGTGGTCGACGGGTCGAGTTCTGGGCTGGGAAGGGAAGGATTATGAAACTGTCTGTAGATTCCCAAACCGTAATCCCAGCTTCCCATGTCGCTCCGAGCCCCGACAGAGCAAAGACAGAGTGCTGTGTTGGCACTGGGCCGACCCTACGTCACCGACAGGGCACGTGGATGTGTCATCTCTCACAGCGAAGTAGAGGGAGGCCGGTCGGACACCGAACCCCAGACACCACCCTCTGGGGTGTTCTGGGGCACCAGGGAGACGCCAGGTTGGCACAGAGTCCATTCTGGAGCTCTGGAGGGTTGCAATTACCAAAGTGGCATCAGAGTACAAAAGCGTCCCCGAAGTGCTGACGGGTTAGTGTTCAGCTAGTACAAAAGTGGCATCATAGTACCAAAGTGGCATCATGGCACCAAAAGTGTGATATCACGACCGATCTGTCGTCCGGCACACGTTTCCCCGGTCTCTCTGAGGCCGGGAACCTCTCTAGCACAGGTTCCCAGACCGAGGGAATGTTGGGAATTACCAAAGTGTCCCTGGATTTGCCACGTGTCGTCTGACCCTAACACTCTACTTTTGGGGTTTACGACCCCAGGGTCGGGTCTGGGCCGGGACCCTCTATGTCACCGACCCTTTCCAGACCGAGAGCTACTTCAAGGCTACTGGATGATTCAGATTCAGAAAACTTTATTCATCCCCGAGGGGCAATTGAAGGAAGGCACACAGAGCAACAAAGACAAACAAAAAAAAATTGGAATATGAATATAAAGTGACTAAGTAATTAATACAAGATATAAAGTGACTGACTGTTAGGTGTGTGTGTGCATATATATATATATATATATATATATATACACACTGTAGTGCAAATTGCAATGAGGTATTACGAGGAAGTGTTTGAATGGAAAGGCCTCGAGTTTAGGAGCTGGACGGCTCTGGGTCCAAAAGTCGCCCATCTCCTTCGAGTCTTGCACGCCGGACAGCGAAGCCGATGACCTGAGGGCGGCCACTCGGACGCTAAGTGTGGAGCGTGGGAGGGGTCTTGGGTGATCCCGATGTGCTAGCCTGCGTGTTAGATGTTCGTACACTACAGACAGATTTCTGAGTGGCAGTCCGATGGTCTTCCCGCATATTGTGATGTCCCTCTGTAGGCGGTTCCTATTCCGAAGGCTGGTCGAATGGAACCGACAGGTGATAGAGAAGGTGGTGATACTCTCGATGAATGAGTAGTAGAATTTCTGCATGATGTTTTTACTCACGCCAAAGGAGTTGAGCTTCCTGAGGAGGTACTGTCTCTGATGACACTTACTGAGAATCTCCTCCGTATTGGCTGAGAAGTTCAGCCGACTGTCGAGGATGGTACCCAGATATCTATGTCCCTCCACCGATCCGACAGGCATGCCATGGATTGAGGTGGTGACTGCAGAGACCAGCTCTGTGTTTTTGTTTTGTTTTTTTTTATTGGGGAAGGTTGTCACCATCTCCTTGGTCTTGCTAACATTCAACTCGAGGCATGAGTTGGCACACCAGTTCACAAACTCCTGGAGAGCCGGACCATGGGTCTGTGATGCGCCCGACAGCATGAACAGAAGAACCGTATCGTCGGCATACTCGACCAGGAGGGTCGCGTGGATCTGCAGTCATCGGTACATAAGACGAAGAGAAGTGGAGAGAGGACACGGCCCCGAGGAGAGCCGGCAGACGTGTGTGTTGAAGGTCGGAACGGACATTGTCGACCAGCGCTCTCTGTGACCTACGGGTTGGGAGATTGGGTGGACGTGTCGTCTCTCACAGAAAAGTACAGGAAGGTCAGCTAGACACCGAACCCCAAACACCACCCTCTGGGGTGTTCTGGGGCACCAGGGAGATGCCAGGTCGGCACAGAGTCCATCCTGGAGCTCTGGAGGGTTGCAATTACCAAAGTGGCATCAGAGTACAAAAGCGTCCCCTTCAAACCCCGGGAGGCTCACGGGTTAGTGTTCGGATATTACCAAAGTGGCCTCAGATTGCAAAAGCGTACCCTAAGAAAAAAAAAGGGAGGCTCACGGCTTAGTTTCGCCATCCGACGCAAGGTGGGGTCGCGGTACCAAAGTGGCATCAGAGTACAAAAGCGTCCCCGGAGTGCTCACGGGTTAGTGTTCAGCTAGTACAAAAGTGGCATCATAGTACCAAAGTGGCATCATGGCACCAAAAGTGTGACATCACGACCGATCTGTCGTCCGGGAAACGTTTCCCCGGTCTCTCTGAGGCCGGCAGCCTCTCTAGCACAGGTTCCCGGACCGAGGGAATGTTGGGAACGACCAAAGTGTCCCTGGATTTGCCACGCGTCGTCTGACCCTAACCCTCTACTCGTGGGGTTCACGACCCCAGGGTCGGGATCGGGTCTGGGCCGAGACACTCTAGGTCAGACGGACGACTTCGGTGGTCTGTCGATCTGAGAGAGCGATAGACTGAGAGAGAGCGAATGACTAATAGAGTACAGAATTTCCTGTCGCGCTCGTCAGAGATCTCGGACTGACCGCAGAATTAATTTCTTTAATGATTTCTATATGAAATTGAGAAACCGAGGAGACTGATCTTCCCTAACCCTAGAATTTCTCTGTTCTTGCTCGACACCAAATTTTAGCAGCTTAACAGTCACACACGGCACACACGCCCTACATCTCTGCACTCTGTCATCTCTGAACTCCCAATATGTGCCCCTGCATCAATGGTAAAACCAGACCGTTATCACCTTTTTGCACTCTTGCATTTTCATTCACAGATTTAAACATTACAAATCTTTAATGAGTTTAGTCCGAAAATGTATTTTTTTTTTTTAACAATCGATATTAGGCCTGCTGTTACTAGGCGACACAGTTAGGAAAGCTGTCTTCCAAATCACAACATGTAGGAACACTCTCCCTACAGCTCCTGCACGTACTTATGGTTACCTTTCATTTACATAGGGGGCGCCCAGGTGACCAGTACATCAGCAGAGCCAAGATTCGAACTCGGAACACGCAACACCGCAAAGCGCTACTGCGCTAACGGTTTATCCCGCGAAGCCATCCGACCTTTATAGTCAGACACACAAACCCTCTTCTTATTTAACATACAGACAAAACTGCATTCACACATTACCATCAACTAAATCATTCATTCCACAAACCTGACAAATACAACAACAACAAATACAACAATATTAATAATAATAATCCTGATTTGACGCTAAAAAGCACTGGCAGAAATTCATTTCAAATACATTTCTGTTAGTAGACAACACAATTAGTGTGTGTGTTGAAAATGGGATCTAAACTAATAATCATGGCTTCTATGTGTGAAGCTCTTTCATCACTGCTTAATTTCATTATGAAAATTCTCTCATCTCTGGAACTTTACCACAATGCTAATGATACATGGTAGACATGACCACATCAGTAAAAACCACGTCACTCTCAGTCAGAGCTGTAAAACTCTTTTTTTATAAAATATAAGCTTATAAAAAAAAACTCAGCAACGTACAAGAACAGAAAACAAAACTTACACAAATACACAAGAGCATTATTATAATAATGAAAAACAATACATTTGAATTAGCACCTGTTACGATGAATCTTTTTGTCGAGAGGCTCTAAAGAAGCAGTCGGAGAATCCAGAAAGTACTCTTCAAAAACACTTTATTAAGTGAAAGAAATGATCTGTGAATATATGTCAGAGCTAAGCCGATCGGCGTTCCTTTTCTCCTGCAATCAAGATGATCGCCAGCCAAAAAGACCCCGTGCGTCTGAGCGCGCGGTTTTTTAAACTAATCTAGGCTCCTCCTCCTTCACTGCTGGTGGAGCCAATGAAATGTGCTAAAAAGCCCAGGCTCCGCCTCCCCCCCCTCAGAGGGACCCTACCAAGAGATCATGGTAGGCGCCATTTTGAACAAAGGGCCACGTGGGAAAATGCCGTAAAACTTCCCATATTGAATTTACGTTTTTTATGTTCCGAAAAACCTAACCCACCGCAAAACAGAAATATTTTACAGAATCCTTAAATGTAAAGAAATTTAAATATTTCAATGTTTATGGATAATCACGTGTGTTATTGTTAAATAAACACATGAAGCACATTTACAGTATTTTTCTTGTTTGCAACATTGTCAACATTAAAAAGATTATGGCATGAAGAATTAAAAATCAGTCTGTTCTGATTTTGGTCTATTTTTATTTTACTTGTAATTTTCTTATCTTGTGCACATGTGTGGAACTAAGGCTGATTACATTTGGATCGACATGTTTAGATTACTATGTTCCTGTGTGCATACACATAATCCATCACTTCATCACGTATTACAACATATGTCATGGACTATTCCCAACACTGACTCTGACACACTGATACATATTCATATTTATCTTTAAGTTTGTTTGTTTTTACAGCTGAATTTATGCACATGGAATGTACATTAGAACATACAAATTCATTAACTACTATTATTTCTAATAGTTCTTTAGTTATCTATTCAACTGTTAAAGTGCACTCCACATTTAAATAATCATTATTTCAACTTTCATAACCTCAGCAGGGGAACCCGCCCCCCGCTAGGGGGCGCCCAGGTGACCAGTACATCAGGAGAGCCAAGATTCGAACTCGGGGAGCTCACACCGCAAAGCTCTACTGTGCTAACGGACCAACCCGCGAAGCCATCCGGTTTTTATTATTCTATTATTTCTATTGTTTTAATAGTTATGTTTAGTTTGGCCACTAGGTGGCACATGATGAATAAAAGTGATTCTAAGGTGCTAGCAGGGCGAGAACATTACGCTTGTAGCTCCCTCCAGTAATAAACACGAGGCACGAGATCATTTTTAAAAACGGGGTTTTATTTCCTGCACACCAACCCGTGAGAACTGGGTTGAAAGAAAGAAAAATAAATAAATAAATAGATTGCAATAAAAAGGGTGTGTATGTCCTGCATTACAATTCATGCTCCTATAACTGTACAACCGGCAGCATGTAGCACATAACATAGGAAAATACACGTGACTGTATAACTTTATAAACTGTATACATTTCACTTAAAATTTTACTTGTTTACTTACAAACATAACTTACTAACACATACTTACATAACATAAGTTAAGCGCTAAAAATATCTTATAATATAACCTTAACAAATATCATAATTATTACGTTATACAAAATAAAACAATGTAAAACAAAACATACCTCGTAGGCTGCTTCATACTTAAGAGGGGCTAAATGTTGAATATTGTTGTTCTCTTTAACTTCTTTCTTGAAAAAATATATAAATATACTTAATAATAAAACTTAGTTCAGAGCTCTTCTTTCAGCTTGCTTCTTTGGCGCTTTATGAATATGGTGCGTAGTTAATTGAACTACGTGTGGAACATTAGAGCAACAGCAATTAGTTCCGCCCCTTAGACTAAATTGCAAAACATATAAAAGACAAACAACAGGGGGAGCAATGGGAAAATAAACTGACAATGTGGGGCAGTTACAACGCTGCTTAATCCAACAGCATTGTTTTGTGTCAGCGCTAATATGAACTTTGTTTGTGCTTTGGATGTTGGATCGTACACAATAAATGGATTGACATATCCATGGACTGAAACTTTATTTCAAACAAAGGAATGCGTCAAAAGGTAGACCTACTCTACCTCTACACATGTAGTGACTTATTACAGGACTATTTTTATTGGTATTGGTTTAAAAAGGTCACTACAATTATAGTCATCAATACACAAACCCTCTTCTTATTTAGCATACAGAGACAACTGCATTCACACATTACCATCAACTAAATCATTCATTCTACAAACCTGACAAAACCAAAAACAACAACTACTACTATTAAAACTCTCTTTACAAATAAAACAGAAGTTGCTAAAAAAAAAAAAACTCAGCAATGTACAAAAACAGGGGGGAAAAACGTACACAAATAAACACGAGCATTTTTTTTTTACTTTTTGCACACTAATTATTTTACACAACACAATATTTGCTGGCTCATATATAGGCTGCCCCCAGAGATGAATCCATTTGGATCCACACTGAACGTGAGCTGCATTAGTGGTGGAGTGTTTGACATTCCCTACTCCACTGAAATGCTTGTGTATCTCTTTTATTGCCTCTCCACTTTGGGGTGCAGATTTTATTTGGTCTTTTTGTTTCATTTTGGCACCCTTTATTTTTTTTGTTTTATTTTTGTTTGTTTGTGACTCTCAAGCCACAGTATCATTTTACTTTGATTAAGCATCCTGCATATAGTTTGTCCTCCCCATTCTTGCAGATTTGGGGCTACACCTGCCAGGGCGAGATGTTTCCTGTGCCATTACAGATTTACAGCTGAAGGTTATGGTTCGTGTGAAAGTGTAAAGTTTGTGGTTAAACTGTACCGTACAGTTTCTACAGTTTCTCACAGCAAGAAAATATGCATAAAATTACAATTACAAACAGAAAAACACAGAGACACTAAAATTAGTTTCAGGTGAAGAATTTAGTTTAATAATAAACTTTTGCACCTTTAAAATCTAAACCTGAATGAACCACCTTTTACTGTTCAACTTTCTCACATATAAAACATTAAAGAGTACCAGTTAGTTTGGGTGAAACATTTTCATATTTAGAGTTTAAAATAAAATGGGATTTTATTGTGCTGCCACTAAATACAATATACTGACGCATACATAAACACAGCAAGATCAAAATAATTTATATAGCTATAAAAGGCATTAGAATTTCTTTTACCAAATGATTGAAAAACATTCTTAAAATTCATGTGAGTTCTTTTAGGTTTATTTTGTACTTGTAAAAAATCTCTGAGGTCAAAAAATACAGAAAACAGCAAAGACAGCAAACATCAAAAATGTTCTGCCATAAATTAGAAGCTGCTGGGAATAAAGGGTCTAATATCATTCATCATAAGGCTGCAATGTTAAATGACATTTCTTAGGGCAGTTGTAGCACTGTGGTTAATGTAATGTAAATGTTAAACATAAGCCAGCACACTGATCATTTGTGGTCTGTATAACCCAGGAATTTCTGTGTGTGTATTAACACAGTATTATAAATACACTATGTATAAGTGTACATACAGTATCTGTATGTATACATGCAATATTCCTTCAAATTCCACAGCAGATGAAAGAGGAAACACGTATCAGATGGAGGAACAGAGCTGTACAATCAGTTACTATAAAATATTTTATTAACCTCAAAAATAATAGTTTAATGTAAATAAAAAAATGTAAATTAACGTTACTGTGTCAGAACAATATTCCTTGTCTACTTAAACTAGAGTAAGTTAATGTTTACTATAGTGAGTTGGGGGTTAATAAATATTTTTTTGTAATGCAGCGGTTTTATGTTTTGTTGAGAACGATAAGGTCAGAAATACTGTAAAACGTGTGTGTGTGTGTGCCGATGTATTTTGATAGAAATTATATTATGCACCTATCCCACGTTTTTACACTCCTCCCCTTCCAGTCGCCCAAGTGATCCAGACATTTAACATGCTAGATATTTTTCTTCAGTCTGTGAGCGATCGGTGAGCCGCTCTGATCGAGTTGTTGAACAGTTCACACATAGCGATCGAGAGCAGATTTTCAATCCCAGAGTGAACGGCAAGTTTCCTCCGAGCTGCCACATCTAGCGGCGACCAGTCAGCGAGCGAAAATCAGGGCAAAAATTGCGTTGTGTGCACTAGGCATAAGTCACTCTGAATAAATATAAATTTCAAGAGTCGCTTCATATTAATTTAGGAATCACTAAGTAATTATTGAAACTGCAAATAATTTACACAATAATTAAAAGACTCCTTCTGTATAACTTCAATATTTTCAATACTTAAACAGATAAAACGTTTTATTAAAGTAAAATACAATAACATTTATTGTACAAACCCACTGATGGAAAAGTAATTCTCTTGAACCTTTCTTTGACTGACGCAAATGCTTTCTAATGTTTTTACTGACCAACTTCATTGTATTTTGTAAATATAAACACATTTAGAATTCGATGCCTGCAACACAATCAAAGGGCTGGGACAGAGGCATCTCTAGCACTGTGTTTAATGGCCTTCATATTAATGACACCTTTGAATGCTTTGGGAACTGAGGACACACTAAACCTAATTGTTTTGGTTTTGTAAGTAAAAATGTTCACCATTCTTGCTTGATACAAGATATTTGATCCTTGAGTGTTATGTTACACTTCTTGATGCAGCAGCGGTGAACTAAGAGCCGGTGGCTTTTTTAATTACTCTCGAGCTCATGTGGTTGTATTTATTACAGTAACATGACGGTTTCTTATGCAATGCCATCCAAGGGCTCAAAAGTCACACACATTTAACAGTGGTTGCAGCCTTGCCCTACACGGAATGAGATTTCTTCAGATTTACAATAGTATGAACTGTTTAACAATTCTCTCTCTCGACCCATCATTGCTTATACTGACTGATCCTTTAGTGGATCCTCCTTTTATACCCAATCATGATTCCCTCACCTGTTACTAACTCACATGCTCACTGTAGAATGTTTAAAAATGGTGAAAACGAAATATTCAATACATCTTTAAATCTTATTTTGCCTCCGTCCAACATTTTACTGTGTGTAGCAGGTATCAAATTCAAATTTTGTTTATATTTTCAAATTATAACCAATTATAGCCAACCTACAATATTTCCTTTCTACTTTTGTAAAGGGTTAGGGTTAGGGTTAGATTCAAAATAATAAACAAATGTACAGATTATTTTATTGCCCTTTACGAAATGTCCTAACTTTTATGGAAATAGGGTTTGTACTAATAAACACTGCAACAATACAAAACTCAATTTTGTGTCATTTTAACCTAATGCCCACTAATCCTGACTTAGAATGTTAAATTAAAGCTGGCTTTCTTCAACACATCCTAAATTTGTTTATGCTACTATAGTTTTAGTGCTTAGTGATTAAAATTCTTTACTCGTAGTGTCACAACATTATTATGGTTGACGTGATAGTTAATGTTATGGCTGATATGATGTTAGGCTAGATGTTCTGCTAGATGTGATGGTTGATGTAATGGTGTGGATTTCCTGATGGTTTGTAGCTTTGCGCTTGTGTCTGGTACAGAAGGCGTAGATGGCAGCGAGAGGAACACAGCTCACTGAGGAGACCAGCAGGAGAGTGATGAAGATCTGACCATAAACTGGATATTCCATCGCTACTGACTTACCCTACAGAAAAAAACACACAAGATCAACCACACATTAACTTAACAATTATACAAACACACATCACACAATTATACAATAACTAAACAATTGCATAAACACATCAGCCTCACGCTACAGCAATTATACAAAACCTTAACTACACACTCACACAAACACACTAACTTCACACCACATCAGTTGCATTATTAAACAAATACAAGCAACAAAATTACACTAACACACAAGCTGCACAACTATACAAAGTCATTAACTATCGGCACAATTACACAAAACTACACAACCTTAAACATACTTAACCCAGACTTCTAATTCATCACACCTCCAAAACCTGGAAATTTACTGGGAAATACTGGTAAAGCTTCCTCTTTATTTAAATCCACTCTATGAAGAGAGCCCTCACCTGTGTGGGTTTAATTCAAATTATTTATTATTATTTTTCTTATTATTGGTAAGTTTAGTTACAATATAAAATTAGAAGTTTTAGAAGTTCAGGAAGCAGAATTACAGGGGAAATGTTCAAGCCGTTCATACAGAACTGCAGTAGCAGTAGATAAAATTAATTTTAAATACAAAAGAACTAAATTTAAATGAAGAAATTTAGAAACATCTGTAATGAGTTTTCATGCCAGTTAAGCAGTTCATGTAGGAGGTCTAGGGTTATAGTCCTAAGAGTTTTCCTCCAACACAGAGTCGGTTTTCCACCTACAGGGTGACGGTATACAGATTATCCATAAGAATTCATAAGAGTCTCACACAGGTATTTTGGGAAGAGCTGAGGTGGTAAAACTTTGATTTTAGAATAAATATGTTCTTAGTTCTGCTAAACACTAAAGAACATAAACAATATTTTAAATGTCTCTCACCGTGTGTTTATCCCAGGCCTGGTACGTTGGTCTTCCTCCCTGAATGTAGTTAATAATGTAGAAAATAAAAAGGCTAATCAGCAGGAAAGGACTAACAAATGCCCACATGATCTTCCAGTACCAGTTCGGCCGGTGCCCCAACATGCTCTTCACATCCTTCTCAAACCTAAACATTTAGAAAAATAATCCTACATGAACGTAAAGTTGTCACTTTAATATGAAATAAAATCAGGTTTTTTTTATTTACATCAATATAAACTGTTATTGGTTCAGAAAGAACATCAACACAAATGTTTTTTAGACGAAGCTCTATAGTCACTGGTGCTATTTTTAGAACATGCTCTGCGGGCGACCAGGTATTAAAAACAATATTATGTGTGTTAAGTGTATATAAGTAATTTCTCTGGCTGTCTGAGTAATGTACTGAAGATAAATAAAAATATCTAAAAATAAAGCTGGTTCAGTACAGAAAATTTCAAAGGCTATAAACTCTCTGTAAAAGATAAAAATAATATTCTCAACATTCTTAATCATAAGATTATAAACATAGTAACATGACTGTAGAATTAAAATGATAAACTTATGTCATGTATCTTACTGATGATAAATAAATAAAATATTTATATAGTATTCATATATTAGTCATTTTCACCTGCTCATTCCGTAGATGTAGGAGACGGAGATGACTTCAGTCAGAGCAATGATGAGCAGTGAAAACGTTGCAGCATATTCATTAAATATTGCAAACCAGTAATTACCTGATCTAGTGGTAAAACCAAAACCCAACAACATACAGAGGAGACACACCAAACCTGTAAAGTAAAATAAAAACCATTACTAAAGTCACTGTGTAATACTCAGTTTCATAGATTAGTAATAATATATTAGTAATTGATTAAATGATTGATTAGTATGTATTATATATTAGTACTATTAATAAATATTAGTAGATTCATTTTTTAATTCATTTTCATCCACTGCTTTATCCTGGTCAGGGTTGTGGCAGGTCTAGTTTAACCAGGAAACACTCGGTACAAGGCAGGCTTTGCGTGGACAAGCTGTTAATTGATCTTAGGACTTCGTCCACCCCTACCCTCAGCCAGAACCGATCATGGCAGTGTAGATGCCGGCTGGCTGATAGCTTTGGAGGGCTAGCATTATAAAACTCTGCACCACAGAGCATCATTAGTACTTCATTAGTAGTCGACTGATAATGATAAAGCATTAATTATTAGGTGATAGCTGATAAATTTGCACTTGATTACTATCTAAGTTAATCAGTACCATTCAGTGTGGCGTTGTTCAGGTTTCTTGAGAGAACCTGGAAATCTCTGAGGGGGGTGATGATGGCGGTGACGTTACCTAGCATGCTGCCCATCCCCAACATTAACAACATCAGAAAATACAGCACCGACCAGAGCTGAGCGGCGGGCATCTTCACTATAGCTTCACTGTACACGATAAACGCCAATCCAGTGCCCTCTACTGCCTACATACACATCACAAATGTATATAAACTCACACATTATAAACTCAGATTATGATAATTTCTTGGTATTTGTTATGTTCTCTCTTCTGTTGTAATCTTCTGTTACTTTACAATCTCCCACAAAGCATCTTATCATGTTACTGAATGCATGACTTTCTCTGTATTCAGGACCCCAATGGATGCTTGATGTGTTTTATAAACACACACACACACACACCGTATTAAGTTCAGACTCGAGGCTGCAGGTCTCCAGTTGATGTTGAATCAGACTAAGCTGTTCAGGATGAGTCTGATTTAATTCTCTGATCCACATGGTTACGTTTTCTTTAATAATGACATCTTCAGCCAAATCAAACGTGTTTAACAGCAACACCCTCGTCCTGTAAGAAACAAAAATAATCATGTTTTTATAATGATTACCCCATTATTCAAATAGTAATACGTTATCATTAATGAAACAGAACAATATTCAATTAAAAAAGATTCACTAAATAAAAATAAACACTATTAAACACTATTAAAATATTTATCTTACAATCATAACTGAACACAGAGAATCAACCCACAATCTCCTTCCAATAAATATAATGATATATTAATATATATAATATAATATTCCTCAGCCTGAATATAACATCCTTACAGTGACTCTGCAGATAGCCTGTAATAACCCTGCTGTTAGAAAGCTTTAACCAGAAGAAATGATTCAACAAAAAATAAAAAAGTAATCAGCACATTTTAGATAATAATTTATTTCCGCAAAAACAAAGACAACTGAACAAAATAATGAATTACTAATTAAACTCCCAAAAAACTGAAACAGTAAAAATGGCAATAAAACCAGTAGCGATTATTGTAGGAGTAAAAGTTCTTCTTATTCTTGCTTGATAAAACATTTTAACTGCTTAATAATTTGAGATCCCAGTTGTCATATATTGATAATGCACCACAGTTTTTAACTGGAGACAAGTCTGGACTGGTAGGCCAGTCTAGCACCTGCAGTGTTTTACCAAAAGGCCACACTGTTGTAACACATGCAGAAGGTAGCCTGACACTGGCTTTTGAACTATAAGAATTGTAGTTATTATAAGAATTCGGGACTGTCCTTTTTTTTAGCGGAACACAAAGTTTATTGGGCCATTTGAATGGTGGACTCGTCACATCACAGCACAGATTACAGTTTATCTGCCGTGAGCTTGCGCCGTGTGAAACGGGAAACATTTCTTAATGTTGTTACTGTGTAACCACTTGTGTAGTAGAATTTTAACTTCTTTTCTAGATGCAGTGAAGAATTGTGGTTACTGACGAGGGTTTTCTTAAAGAGTCCATGAAGGTTCTTTAGAGATGTTGGTCTTAAATGCTGTAAATTTCGAACCTGCTCATAAATGACTGAGCCTTTTATTAATGCTCCTTTTATATCCAATTAGGACATCATCGCCTGTTCCACTGCATTCCAGGTCTTACACTGTCCAGAGCCCTAACTAACCCTAACCCTGTCCAGAGGTGGAAAGTAACGAATTACATTTACTTGCGTTGCTGTAATTGAGTAGTTTTTTTGTGTACTTGTCATTTTTAAAGTAGATCTTACAACCAGTAATTTTACTTTTACTTAAGTATGTAAGTAAAATAAACGCTAAAAAATCGCGTCTGGGAAACTGCTGCAGTAAATTCTGCGATGGGGAGTCGGATCTTTTGGCTCGGTTTTTTTTAGAGCCGTTAAAAAAAAAAAGGCTCTTCATTCTTCTTTTGTTCAGGCAGCGAGAGGCGCTACTGTAACTATAATACAGCCTACTACAATGATGAACAATCATCTAATTCAAACAACAAATGAGAAAAAAAGATTGTTGTCAAAAGTATACAAATTGACAAGTATATTTTAATAGCAAAAATAGTTTAAAATCAATGCAATAAATCATCTGTTGTATAACTTGTAGCCAAACTGGGCTTACATTTCATTTCATTACATTCCGCTCGGTAATACAGAAAAAACTACAGGGAAGAGACATACTGTGGTTGCATTGCATTTAGTTTTATGGAATGGTCTGTACTAAAATGACATTACACATCCCTAAATTTTAAATGTTGTATCAACATGTTTTTTCTATTATATTTCAATAAAAAACAACCATTGTGAGATTTATATCCACTTGTCACCCACTCCTGTTAAAAAAAGTAACTAAGTAACGTTTACTCTGAGTACATTTTAAATGAGTTACTTTTTACTTTTTACTTGAGTAGATTTTTAGAATAGTAACTTTACTCGTACTTAAGTAAAAATTCATTAAAGTAACAGTACTTTTACTCGAGTACAATATTTTAGTACTCTTTCCACCTCTGTCCCTGTCCCATCTTTTCAGAAATGTGTTACAAGCATCTAATTAGGAATTAGCATATATTCACAAGAAAAATAATAAAACAAATTACTGCTCTTTGTTTTTATTTGCAATTTACTCACTATTTAGTAATGAAGTTTGTACAATAATTTAAATCATATTGATTTTATACTACATAAAAATAAACATGAGTCTATCATTAACAGTGGTGAGTTATAATACACACACACACATACACACACACACACTAGCACTTTTACTTACACATTTACATTCTTACACACACGCACACACTTTCCTAAACACACACACACTAGCACTCTCTTACACATTTACATTATTACACACACGCACACACACACTCACACACACACACACTAGCACTCTCTTATACATTTACATTATTACACACACACTTTCCTAAACACAAACGCACACTAGCACTCTCTCTTACACATTTACATTCTTACACACACACACACACACACACACTCACACACACACACACTAGCACTCTCTTATACATTTACATTATTACACACACACACACACTTTCCTAAACACAAACACACACTAGCACTCTCTCTTACACATTTACATTCTTACACACACACACACACACACACACACACCCACACACACACACACTAGCACTCTCTTATACATTTACATTATTACACACACACACACACTTTCCTAAACACAAACACACACTAGCACTCTCTCTTACACATTTACATTCTTACACACACACACACACACACACACACACACACACAAACTAGCACTCTTTCTTACACATTTCCACTCTAACACATACACTGACCTCTCCAAGCAGTTCTCATAGTTGAGTGTAGCTTTGAAGCCATAGATGGAGAAGGTAACAACGCTGGCAAAGATTGAAGTTCCACTGTTAATAAGTGCTATACTGACGGCCTGACGCTCAAAGTTATTCTTCTGATCGTTATAACTGGCGAAAGCGATGAGAGATCCGAAACCCAAACCAAGAGAAAAGAAGATCTGAGTAGCAGCATTAATCCATGTCTGAGGATTCAACAACTGTTCCAGCTACACACACAGACCACACACAGAACACACACATTATTAACACACACTTCACACTACAGATTATGAAAGTTATAAAAGAGGTGAAACATTACAGATGTGGAATGAACATCTCCACCTTGACAGTTTATTTTATATCCTAACATCACAATAAGCATAAGATGTGTAGACACTTCTCCTAATTACTGAGTTCAGGTGTTTCAGACACAGTGATGTATAAAATGCATGTGACTCATGAGGAAAACAATTTTCTGGTTGACAAAAATTTAACTCTTTGGGCAGAACACTGAGCACCAAGTCTGTTAAAAAAAACAGGTACTGTACATCTATTACCATCCTTACAGTGAAACATGGTGGTGGCAGCATCATGCTGTGCGGTGTTCCTCTTTGGTATGTACTGTGGATGAATCGAGTTAACAGGAACATCCTTGAAGAAAACCTTTTCCAAGGCACACACAAACTCTACGACGACAGTCCACTTTTCAACATGACAATGACCCAAAGCATACAGCGAAAACAACACCGAAGTGGATACCATTTACAGCCAAAGCCCAGACTTAAACACCATCAAACATCTGTAGTAAGACCTGAAGATGGCAATTCACATATGCTTACAGCCAGTTTGATGGAGCTTGAGAAGATATGCAATGAAGAATAGAAAATCTAATTTGCACTGTATTTATTTTAAATAAAACTAATGTAATTCAATAAATGTTTCCCTTCACTGTAAGTGTAAGTCCGTCCTACCTTTGGAGTGAACATGTACTTGACTCCATTCAGGGCTCCATGTAGAGTGACTCCGCGGACTAGATAAATGATCATGACCACGTATGGAAACGTTGCAGTGAAATACACAACCTGAAAATAAGCTTCATTAATAATAACATAGAAATGACATCAGTGATTGTTTTATTTACACATTTTAATATGCTGTTAGATAGACAGGTCTAAACTAAATGTGGGCTCTGTAAGGATTTTTTCATTCGATTTCTTTTCTCTCCATACTCAGTCTGTCTGCTTCTCAAGAACGTTTGCTGTACCTTAACCTTATTTAATTTTTTGTAAATATTAAGATGTCACTCTAGGCATTGATCTATAACATCTATACTAACAGTATTTCTTGTTTAGTTTCAATTAGTTTTTTTTACCTTGCCGGTAGATTTCACTCCCTGGACAATACAAAGGTAGACAATAGTCCATGCCAGCAGGAGGCAGAGTGCCTGCCCTGTATGAAGCCCACCACCGTCTTCATCAATTGACCCCGAAATGTTCAGTGTCTCACGGAAAAAGAAATATTGTGTTGCTGTAGCAACTTCACACTCCTTCAAATATCCTGTATGATTCGTGTTTAATGGGCACTGTGCCCACGGTAGCACCGACTAAATATAACACACACAGACACACACACCATAAACACAATAGAGAATTGGAAATGACTATATTGGGAGGAAAAAGCAGGAAAATGAAAAATTATATGACAATAATGATGAAAGTACATTCTAAAAAATTAAATAAATAAGAATTATTTAAACCTGGAATGACTGGAACAGGTACCAGAAGCTCCAGGCGTTAATGACGTTATAATATAAACACAAATACAATGATGTGACCACACTGGCAATTCCTACAAAGAAAAATAATGAATCAAACACCTCCGTACTGCATTATGAACATTACTGATCTACACGTCTCACTGTGTTAAGAAGTTTCTCAAACAAGTCACTTTATTCAATGTGCAAATCTAGCAGAAACCTTTCCAGAGGAGAATAAGACTTCATATTAATGTACACGGGTGTCCACAGTCTTCTCTGTTTATTATTACTGGCACCCCTGGTAAAGATGAGTAAAAAGGTTTATTAAACTTTTGGTAAATTAATTCAAACTGACACTGAGAAATGAGAACAATTTAATTTTTAATTAAAATTACATTTACATTTATTCAGATCATTTATTTATCCTTCTCAAGAATTTTTGTTTAAAATCTTTTGGCATAGAGGTGAAGTTTGATGGTGGTTTTGACCCCAGAACCATATGTGTGATGCAATTTGTTTTCTGTGACACTCCAGCAGTGATCCATGGGAAATTTTCTCTTACCTTCCTCTGCACTGTGTGTGTGGGTCTTCGTCCAGGCAAATTTCTCACAGTTTCAATTGATTTTATATTTTTTAATAGTTTATCTGTAGAATTAAGCATTTTCAGGTGAGCAGCTTTTTATTTATTTCCTGACTTATAAAAGTCGACACATGTTCCCCTCATCTGAAAGCTCTCTGGTCTTTCCTGTGTTTTTGACATCTGTGTCAGCTTATACCGTGGGGCCAAAAAGTATTTAGTCAGCCACTGATTGTGCAAGTTCTCCTACTTAGAAAGATGAGAGAGGTCTGTAATTTTCATCATAGGTACACTTCAACTATGAGAGACAAAATGTGAAAAAAAGGATTGACAGAGGTGAAACGTTTCCTGTAAGTCTTCACCAGGTTTGCACACACTGTAGCTGGTATTTTGGCCCATTCCTCCATGCAGATCTCCTCTAGAGCAGTGATGTTTTGGGGCTGTCGCTGGGCAACATGGACTTTCAACTCCCTCCACAAATTTTCTATGGGGTTGAGGTCTGGAGACTGGCTAGGCCACTCCAGGACCTTGAAATGCTTTTTACGGAGCCACTCCTTCGTTGCCCGAGCGGTGTGTTTGGGATCATTGTCATGCTGGAAGACCCAGCCACGTTCCATCTTCAATGCTCTCACTGATGGAAGGAGGTTTTGGCTTAAAATCTCACGATACATGGCCCCGTTCATTCTTCCCTTAACACGGATCAGTCGTCCTGTCCCCTTTGCAGAAAAACAGCCCCAAAGCATGATGTTTCCACCCCCATGCTTCACAGTAGGTATGGTGTTCTTGGGATGCAACTCAGCACTCTTCTTCCTCCAAACACCAGTGGTAGCTCAGTGGTTAAGGTACTGGACTAGTAAACAGAAGGTTCCCGGTTCAAGCCCCGCTACCACCAAGTTGCCACTGTTGGGTCCCTGAGCAAGGCCCTTAACCCTCAATTGCTCATTGTGTAAGTCGCTTTGGATAAAAGCGTCTGCTAAATGCTGAAAATGTAAACATGTTGAGTTTTTACCAAAAAGTTCCATTTTGGTTTCATCTGACCACATGATATTCTCCCAATCCTCTTCTGGATCATCCATATGCTCTCTGGCAAACTTCAGACGGGCCTGGACATGTACTGGCTTAAGCAGGGGGACATGCCTGGCACTGCAGGATTTGAGTCCCTCTCGGCGTAGTGTGTTACTGATGGTAGCCTTTGTTACTTTGGTCCCAGCTCTCTGCGGGTCATTCATCAGGTCCCTCCGTGTAGTTCTGGGATTTTTGCTCACCGTTCTCATGATCATTTTGACCCCACGGGATGAGATCTTGCGTGGGTCCCCAGATCGAGGGAGATTATCAGTGGTCTTGTATGTCTTCCATTTTCTTACAATTGCTCCCACAGTTGATTTATTCACACCAACCTGCTTGCCTATTGTAGATTCACTCTTCCCAGCCTGGTGCAGGTCTACAATTTTCTTCCTGGTGTCCTTCGACAGCTCTTTGGTCTTGGCCATGGTTGAGTTTGGAGTCTGACTGTTTGAGGCTGTGGACAGGTGTCTTTTATACAGATAACGAGGTCAAACAGGTGCCATTAATACAGGTAACGAGTGGAGGACAGAAGAGCTTCTTAAAGAAGAAGTTACAGGTCTGTGAGAGCCCTGGATTTTTTTTTCTCATTTTGTCTCTCATAGTTGAAGTGTAGCTATGATGAAAATTACAGACCTCTCTCATCTTTCTAAGTAGGAGAACTTGCACAATCAGTGGCTGACTTAAAAAAAAAAAAAAAATTTAATAAACTGGATTTTTCTCATTCTTTCAGGGCCAAAAGGTACATTTTCCATAATCTTATCTTTACCAGGGGTGCCAGTAATTGTGGAGGGGACTATACTTTTGGCCATGTATAAAATGGTTATTGAGCATAATTCCTCACCCACTCCACTGAGGTAGGGACTGATGGCATTGAACGCTCCAATGCTGCCTAATCGCATTTTCTGCCCCAAAGCAAGTTCCAGACAGAACAGAGGGATTCCCTCCAGAATCAACATGAGGAGATATGGGATTAAAAACCCTCCTGTAACAAACACACACACACACAAACACACACAGTATATACAATACAAAAAGTCTACAATATATACCTATGTTAATAAGCTATACCTACCATATAGAGGACATATGTGAGTATACTGATTGTAACTCTGTACACCTTGTTACCCTATTGAACTTCATTTATCAATCAAAAGCAACCTGATAATGAAAGTGTGTGTTCTAGGGTTAGTTCTGACTTGAGTGTATTAGGTGCAGCAGTGTTGGTGGAATGTTTTAACAGCACAGTGTCAGTGCAGGGCAGTGGTAGTTCAGCAGTTAAGGTACCAGACTATTGATCGTAATGTTGCTAGTTTAAGTCTCACCACTGCCAAGTTGCCCTGGAGCAAGGCTTTTGACCCTCAGTTGCTCAGCTGAGTCAAAATTGTAAGCATCCATTAAATGTGCATTAGTGGGGTTTAACTGCCGAAGCTCCTAGATCTGTACACCAGCCGCTGCCTAAGGAAGACCAGGAGAATTATAAAAGACTTCAACCACCCAAGCCACTGCCTGGCAGTAGCTACAGGAGCATCATGACCAGAACCAGAAGGTTCCGAAACAGCTTCTTCCCCTGAGCCATCAGGATGCTGAACGGACACTCACATGCATCGTCATCAGATCATCAGTTCAGTGATCTCCATCCACATCCCATACAATCCATTCTATACAATCCATATATATATATATACAGTGTATCACAAAAGTGAGTACACCCCTCACATTTCTGCAAATATTTCACTATATCTTTTCATGGGACAACACTATAGACATGAAACTTGGATATAACTTAGAGTAGTCAGTGTACAGCCTGTATAGCAGTGTAGATTTACTGTCTTCTGAAAATAACTCAACACACAGCCATTAATGTCTAAATAGCTGGCAACATAAGTGAGTACACCCCACAGTGAACATGTCCAAATTGTGCCCAAATGTGTCGTTGTCCCTCCCTGGTGTCATGTGTCAAGGTCCCAGGTGTAAATGGGGAGCAGGGCTGTTAAATTTGGTGTTTTGGGTACAATTCTCTCATACTGGCCACTGGATATTCAACATGGCACCTCATGGCAAAAAACTCTCTGAGGATGTGAGAAATAGAATTGTTGCTCTCCACAAAGATGGACTGGGCTATAAGAAGATTGCTAACACCCTGAAACTGAGCTACAGCATGGTGGCCAAGGTCATACAGCGGTTTTCCAGGACAGGTTCCACTCGGAACAGGCTTCGCCAGGGTCGACCAAAGAAGTTGAGTCCACGTGTTCAGCGTCATATCCAGAGGTTGGCTTTAAAAAATAGACACGAGTGCTGCCAGCATTGCTGCAGAGGTTGAAGACGTGGGAGGTCAGCCTGTCAGTGCTCAGACCATTACGCCGCACACTGCATCAACTCGGTCTGCATGGTCGTCATCCCAGAAGGAAGCTGACGCACAAGAAAGCCCGCAAACAGTTTGCTGAAGACAAGCAGTCCAAGAACATGGATTACTGGAATGCCCTGTGGTCTGACGAGACCAAGATAAACTTGTTTGGCTCAGATGGTGTCCAGCATGTGTGGCGGCGCCCTGGTGAGAAGTACCAAGACAACTGTATCTTGCCTACAGTCAAGCATGGTGGTGGTAGCATCATGGTCTTGGGCTGCATGAGTGTTGCTGGCACTGGGGAGCTGCAGTTCATTGAGGGAAACATGAATTCCAACATGTACTGGGACATTCTGAAACAGAGCATGATCCCCTCCCTTCGAAAACTGGGCCTCATGGCAGTTTTCCAACAGGATAACGACCCCAAACACAACCTCCAAGATGACAACTGCCTTGCTGAGGAAGCTGAAGGTAAAGGTGATGGACTAAACCCAATTGAGCACCTGTGGCGCATCCTCAAGTGGAAGGTGGAGGAGTTCAAGGTGTCTAACATCCACCAGCTCCGTGATGTCATCATGGAGGAGTGGAAGAGGATTCCAGTAGCAACCTGTGCAGCTCTGGTGAATTCCATGCCCAGGAGGGTTAAGGCAGTGCTGGATAATAATGGTGGTCACACAAAATATTGACACTTTGGGCACAATTTGGACATGTTCACTGTGGGGTGTACTCACTTATGTTGCCAGCCATTTAGACATTAATGGCTGTGTGTTGAGTTATTTTCAGAAGACAGTAAATCTACACTGCTATACAAGTTGTACACTGACTACTCTAAGTTATATCCAAGGTTCATGTCTATAGTGTTGTCCCATGAAAAGATATAATGAAATATTTGCAGAAATGTGAGGGGTGTACTCACTTTTGTGATACACTGTATATATATATATATATATATATATATATATACATACAGTATATATGATCTCTAGTACAATACCTGTTCTAATCTCTACATATCCTGCAATAAACATTTAATCATGGACTCACAGTGCAATGTCCTGTAATCTTTGTATATCATACATTAATCATTAATAGATTATAAAACAATCATCTGTATTTATTGAACAGATAATTCTAGTTTATGTGACGTGACAATAAAAGTGATTTGCACAATCACAGAAAAAAGTGGGAAAATGAGATAAAAAAGAAAAGATGAAAGCAGAACCATCAGAACCCCAGCTACTCCGTTCATCAGCGTGATTAACATACACTTAATAGCATCACATGATTCTACAGAAACACCAATAATAGCAAAAAACATAAATAAAACTCCTACACCGACTTAACATTTCAAATTACTAATCATTATCATCTGACCGGAAAGCATTTATACCTGTAACAATTTTATTACTGTAAATGATGTGCCTTATTTTTTGTGCTGCTCCAAATCACTCAAAAAGGAAAACAATTTTACACCTTTTACTGCCAAACCAATAAAAAACTAAGATATTAAAATACTAAGATAAATTATTATTATTATGAACATAAACATTAGTGGTAATCGTGTGTTTATATGAAGTGTTTTCTAGAAATAAAAAAGAAATAATAAATAGTTACTCGTACCTCCTCCATGCATCTGACAGAGGTAAGGAAATCTCCAGACATTACCCAGTCCCACAGCGTACGATACACATGCTAATATGAACTGGGTCGGGTTTTCCCACAGTGGTCGACTCTCATTCTCCATTAGCAAGACCACAAAATAAATATAGAAATTAAAAAATATATATTAACCTGCAGTGAATCAAAGATAAAAACATATAAAACCTCCAAATAAACCAAGAAATCAGCTATAAAACAACATGAATGAGTGAGTGAGTGTGTAGGTGAGTAAGTGTGTGAATGAGTGTGTGTGTAAGTGAGTGAGTGTGTGAGTGAGTGAATAAGTACAGTGAATGTAAGTAATGTGGCCTTATCACAGTTTATTACAACAGTCACATGCAGGGGGGGGGCGGAGCCAGAACAGGGCTTATTACTGTTATAACTGAACAAGCTGCTTATGTATTTGTGTGTGTGTGTGTGTGTGTGTGTTTGTGTGTGTGTCTGTGGTGTCTGTATATGTGTGCGTCTGTGGTGTGTGTTTGTGTGTCTGTCTGTCTATCTGTGTGTGTGTCTGTAGATGCGTCTATGGTGTGTGTGTGTGTGTGTGTGTGTGGTGTCTGTATATGTGTGCGTCTGTGGTGTGTGTGTTTGTGTGTCTGTCTGTCTATCTGTGTGTGTGTCTGTAGATGCGTCTATGGTGTGTGTGTGTGTGTGTGTGTGTGTGTGGTGTCTGTATATGTGTGCGTCTGTGGTGTGTGTGTTTGTGTGTCTGTCTGTCTATCTGTGTGTGTGTCTGTAGATGCGTCTATGGTGTGTGTGTGTGTGTGTGTGTGTGTGTGTGTGGTGTCTGTATATGTGTGCGTCTGTGGTGTGTGTGTTTGTGTGTCTGTCTGTCTATCTGTGTGTGTGTCTGTAGATGCGTCTATGGTGTGTGTGTGTGTGTGTGTGTGTGTGTGTGTGGTGTCTGTATATGTGTGCGTCTGTGGTGTGTGTGTTTGTGTGTCTGTCTGTCTATCTGTGTGTGTGTCTGTAGATGCGTCTATGGTGTGTGTGTGTGTGTGTGTGTGTGTGTGTGGTGTCTGTATATGTGTGCGTCTGTGGTGTGTGTGTTTGTGTGTCTGTCTGTCTATCTGTGTGTGTGTCTGTAGATGCGTCTATGGTGTGTGTGTGTGTGTGTGTGTGTGTGTGTGGTGTCTGTATATGTGTGCGTCTGTGGTGTGTGTGTTTGTGTGTCTGTCTGTCTATCTGTGTGTGTGTCTGTAGATGCGTCTATGGTGTGTGTGTGTGTGTGTGTGTGTGTGTGTGTGTGTAAAACAGCTGTATTAGTGTATATTGGGATGTTTTTAAACCACCCGTTGTTAATCTCAGCGTTTTGTCTCTGATGTTGGATTGTTTGTATCTGTAGTGATGAACCATTGCTGCTCTGTGCCGCCCCCTGCTGAGAGCAAACAAAACAACAGGAGTTTCTAAAATGCTTAAAAAGAAAAAACAGAATTAATAAAGGTTCAGATTAGCGGTGGACAAACTACAGAATTAAATGACAGAATATTGTGGGGTCATATTCTGGTAGACAAGGTGTAGTATCAGATCCGTGAAAGACAAAACACTGGTCCAAACGCTGGTAGACAAAATGGGGGCAGCAGATCCTTGTTTGACGGACTGAGGGGTGCAGATCATTATTTACAATAATAGTATGGAAATCACATCACCAGGGTGATTCTCCAGGGAGTCGTGTTACTGAAGGTCAGATCTCCAGCAAACAAAGTAGGTTTAGTTCTATCAGAGAATCAGATCACCGATGGTCAGATCATTGATTGTTCCAGGAGAGTGGCAGGATCAGATCAGTGATGTAAAGCATGTAAACAATAAAGAGCATGTACGGTAAATAACAAAGTATGTAAGGTTGCTATTTTTTATCACGCACGCACACACACACACACACACACACACACACAGTCTGGCCTTTAGCACAGTAGAGGATAATGCGCCCCAGTGATTGTTTGTGTGTCGAATGGAATGTGGAGGCGGGAACATGAACAGGTCTGGATGGGGTACAGGCGGGGGGTCGTATAGAGGTACTGATAAGCAGAATTCGTGCAGCAGAAAGTGCTAATGTGTTTTGTGTTGGTTGCTCAGGCTGAATGAGAAAAGAAACAATGCTGTACAAATTTAACACCATGTTATTCACAAGATCTCTGTTTTTATTTTCATTGCTTCTGCTGCCTACAACTGGTGAGTAACAACACCCTCACCAACATCAGCACCAACAACACCACCAACACCATCAACACCACCAACACCAGCACTAGCACCAACAACAACACCATCAACAACACCACCACCAACACCATCAACAACCACCAGCACCAACAACACCAACACCATCAACAACCACTAGCACCAACAACAACACCATCAACAACAATGAACAGCAATGTTACCCTTAATAAATAAATAAAAAACAGTAGAAATGGTAACAGTGCTGCCAGACACACACACACACACACACACACCAAAACCTCACCATCACAATCATGACAAACACACATGCCAACAGGGCTATCATCAACACATTAAAATTTATATTTTTGCCATTTAGCAGACACTTTTATCCAAAGCGACTTGGATTAAAAAAAATTATAAAAAAATTTATGACTGAACACAATTTTGAGCATTTGAGGGTTAAGGGCCTTGCTCAGGGGCCCAAACAGTGGAAACTTGGCAAGTGGTGGGGCTTGAACTACCAACCTTCTGATTACTAGTCCAGTACTCTAACCACTGAGCTATCACATATCACACTGTCTGTGTGTGTGTGTGTGTGTGTGTGTGTGTGTGTGTGTGTGTGTGTGTGTGTGTGTGTGTGTGTGTGTGTGTGTGTGTGTGTGTGTGTGTGTGTGTGTGTGTGTGTGTGTGTGTGTGTGTGTGTGTGTGAAATTACTGTCACCACTGTCATTTCCTATTTGTTTATTATTGTTATTATTATTATTATTATTATTATTATTATTATTATTGGTTTTATTTGTACACGTCTTTAACTATTTAGACTATCTTCTTCTTTTTCTTCTTTTTCCTAAAACTGTAATTAAGCTTTGGCAATACGAGTGTCTTTATTTGTCATGCCAATAACGTGTGTTTGTGTGTGTGTGTGTGTGTGTAAGTCTTTTGGTGTATTATTGTATGTAATTGTGTATATTTGCATTAAAAATGCTTGTGTATGTATTTAGGTGTGTGTGGGGGGGGCATCGGGTTGCGTTTATTTAAATGTTTTAGGATCCTAAACCACCAAACAATCCTGTCTGTTCTTATACAGTACGATTACAAGTTGCACTGCAGTGTGTGTGTGTGTGTGTGTGTGTGTGTGTGTGTGTGTGTGTGTGTGTGTGTGTGTGTGTGTGCTGGTTTGAGACACAGCCACAGTGTGTGAGAGCATGATTTCTAGATGCAGTTCTATTGTACCTATTGCGCCTCCTGCTGCTCACTATCTAGGCTTAGGGTTAGTTTCTAAACACGTGTCAGCAGATCAGAAAGATCTATTACAGCGAGCCCCACCCTAAAACAAAAAGAACCAATCCCAATGAAGCAAGGAACGATCCAGCCAATAAGATTCTTACAGTGGTTTGAAACAACCACAAGAATGTAGTTTAAGGGGCGCTGTTGGGAGAGGAACATGTAAGACGTGTCTACAGTAGCTCCTTCGAAATGTGATAGTTTTAAATACTTTACTTGCACTAAATATATATTTTTTGGTCGATAGTGAACGTTTGAACTGCGAGTGATTCATCCCGTTTAATTTATTTTAATTTTGAACTCATTGCAATGGCGGGCCGAGGTAAATCCGAGGTGGCTAAAGTAGGCCGCGCTAAACCGAGGCTTTCACCTGAGCCTGAACTTAAACAGCCGCCGGACGCTAATGAAACTTTGTTGTCCAGCTTGAAGCAAATGATGGACGAAATGCGTGCGGACATTATTAGTAAATTTGAAGATACCATCTCGACAGCTGTAAAGAGAGAGATAGCTGCAGCCCTGGCATCGTTCGAAAATAAGATTGCATCGCATGCTGAAACCATCGCTGACCTAGAACGCTCGGCTAATGACCATGATGGCAAACTAACCAATCTCCAAACTCAGGTTACCACACTAACTACACTGGTCGATTCCCTCTCTAAGAAATGCGATGACTTAGAAGGACGCTCGAGGTGGAATAATGTCCGTCTGTTTGGCTTGCCCGAGGGCACAGAGGGTCCTCGCCCCACCGAATTCATGGCCCAGTTCCTTCAAAATCTATTTGAGTTTGACGAGGTGCCTGTGTTGGACCGGGCTCACCGCACTCTTAGCGCTAAACCTAAAGATGGAGAACGTCCATGGCCACTTGTTATTCGAGTTAACCAGTTCCAAGTTCGGAACCAAATCCTGCGCAAAGCTGCTGAAAAATCTCCGCTCTCCTATATGGGTAAGAGGATTTCCATTTTTCCGGACTTTTCCCCGGCAGTGGCTAAGAAACGGGCAGCTTTTGGTAAAGTGAAAAAGGTGCTTCATTCTTGCGCGAACGTTAAATTTGGACTTATGTTCCCCGCAACCTTACGCATCACTTTGCCTGATGGACAAATTTGTAAATTCGAGGACCCGACATTGGCACTGGACTTTGTGGAACAGAACCTAAATAAGTAGTTTTTCTTCTTTTTGGACAATGCTTTAGGGTCGTGTAGGCGGCTGTGTTTGAGTGGCGCTGCTATCAAAGACCAGATTGGTCCCTTTTTTTTCAGCAGACGGTCTGATCACCGTCGCAAGTTCACGTTGTTTATTCGGACTGATTATTGACGTATGTTTTATATCATTTTACAACTTTGGTCCCTTTTCTGTGTGCAGGTATTTTTAGGTGCATTGTTTATTAAATACATATGTCACGTTTCATTGGAACACTGAGTTGGTAGAGCTAGTTGTTTGGTTAATAAGCAACGTAGAGGCGTTATGGTTCATTGTGTAATTGAGAGGTGGGAGGGGGGTATACAATGTGGTGGGGTTTTTTTTGTTTGTTTGTTTTTTGTTTTTTCCTTCTCTTCTTTTCTCTTTACCTTTTCCCTTTGGTCAGCTATCCATGCGGAGGGCATTCAAGGTCCATAAGATCTAGTCATGACTCAACCTAGCTTCATAGCACCAACCACAGGGGGTGACATTAAATTTATTAGCTTTAACTGTAGGGGGCTTAATAATCCAGCAAAACGTGACAGGGTGTTGAATTATCTTCGTCATCTGGGAGCTCATGTCATCTTTCTACAGGAAACCCATCTGAAAGCGGCGGACCATCTAAAATTGAAGAGGGGATGGGTTGGTCAGATCTTTCATTCTCTGATTGAACATAGATTACTCCCACGTGTGTCAGCTTGTAAATATGATGATATTGTCATCTCTGACCACGCCCCAATTTCTTTAAATGTTCATTTTAAAAATGTGGTCAATATTCGTGCCCCATGGCATCTTAATTCCAGCCAACTGTTAAATGAGGACTTTGTTATCTTTGTGTCCCAACAAATCGACCTCTTTTTGAGTCTGAACAAAACACCGGGGGTTTCCGCTTCATTATTATGGGAAACCTTAAAGGCATATATTAGGGGGATGATCATGTCATACATGCGTCATGATAGAAAATCTAGAGAGGACCAGTTTGACAAGTTAATGCGGCGTATCTCTCAACTAGATGATGCATATGCATCAACCCGATCCCTGTCAATATACAAGGAGTGTCTAGCCTTACAAGCTGAGTTTGACATCCTTATGACTCATCGCACCACTGAACTGTTGCTCCAAACAAAATCTCAATTTTATGAACATGGTGATAAGGCTAGCAAACTATTAGCACATCAGCTACGCCAAAGTTCATCTTCTCATCAAATTTCCCAAATTCAAACTAGCTCAGGTAATACTGTTGACCCTCTGGAAATTAATAAAGCATTTAGAGATTTTTATGCATCTCTTTATTTATCTGATCAAACTACCAATCCATCTGATCGCGATAAATTCTTTGATAAATTGGATATTCCCACTATTGACCTGTCTGTTGCTGCAGAATTAGAGAAACCAATCACTTTATCAGAACTTAAAACTGCTGCATTTTCTTTGCAAAGTGGGAAATGTCCTGGGCCAGATGGTTACCCATCTGAGTTCTACAAAAAGTTTTGGGATAAACTAGCCCCCCTATTATTTGACATGTTCAATGAATCTCTAGAACTTGGACACCTTCCCCAAACTCTCTCTCAGGCTTCTATCTCCCTCTTGTTAAAGAAGGGTAAAGACCCTTTGGCTTGCTCCTCTTACCGTCCAATAAGCTTGCTGAATGTTGAACTGTCAAAATTGTTGGCCCAGCGTATGGAGTCTGTTCTCCCAACTATAATTTCTACAGACCAGACAGGGTTTATACAAAACAGGCATTCATTTTCCAACCTTAGATGCTTGTTTAACACAATATACAACATCCCCTCCTCTAACACCCATGAAGCCCTGATTTCTCTGGATGCAGAGAAAGCATTTGATAGAGTGGAGTGGGACTACCTTTTTCATGCATTGGAGAAATTTGGCTTTGGGAATGGTTTTATCAATTGGATAAAACTTCTTTATTCCTCTCCGCAAGCCTCAGTTAGGACGAATAGTGTTCAGTCTGAATATTTTTGCCTTCACCGATCCACGAGACAGGGGTGCCCCCTGAGCCCCCTGCTTTTTGCAATTAGCATTGAACCCCTATCCATAGCCCTTAGACTAAATTCTAATATTACTGGCATACTTAGAAATAATGTAGAACTGAGGGTTTCACTCTATGCAGATGACCTCCTTTTATACGTTTCCAATTTGCCTATATCCATTCCTGCTGCTCTGGATACTCTTCAGTCTTTTGGATCACTTTCAGGATATAAATTAAACTTAAATAAAAGTGAAATATTCCCTATTAATAAAGCTGCTAGGACCTTTACTTTACATACTTTTCCCTTTAGAATAGCTCAAAATGGCTTTACTTATCTGGGCGTCCATGTTACACGTAAATTTGGTGATCTTTATACAGCCAATTTTGCCCCTTTGTTGACCCGTATTCGGGAGGACTGTGAACGTTGGTCTACACTCAATTTATCTCTGGCTGCTCGAGTCAACTCAGTTAAGATAAACATTCTTCCTCGGTTCTCCTATCTTTTTCAATGCATTCCATATCCCCTTCCTCAGACCTTCTTCCGTAAGGTGGATAGCCTAATTACTGAATTTATTTGGAATAAGAAAATTCCCAGGTTGCGTAAACAGTACCTGCAAAGACCTAGACCTCTTGGTGGACTAGGACTACCAAATTTCAGATTTTACCACTGGGCGGCTAACATTAGAATTTGCAAATACTGGCTTTTTCATGAAAACTTTGGACCCCCTCCTGCCTGGCTGTCTATAGAATCAAACTCTGTTAAACCGGTATCCTTGAAAGCACTGGTCTATTCTCCTATTCATTCTTCCACTTCACTTTATACAAAAAATTTAATTGTCAAAACTTCTCTCAAGATTTGGACCCAAGTTAAACGTTACTTTGGCTTGCAATCATTCTCAATTTATGCTCCTCTGGCTGCTAATCACTTTTTTCCTCCCTCCCTGGTGGATGGTGCCTTTTCCAGATGGGCGAACCTTGGTATAAACTCCTTTAAAGACTTGTATTTTGATAATGTCTTTGCTTCGTTTCAGCAACTTTCAGATAGATTTTCTATACCCAGACATCACTTTTTCAGATATCTACAGGTTCGTAGCTTTGTTAACAATACGTTCCCCACATTCCCCAACTCAACTGGAGACTCAACAATAGATGGTCTCCTCACACTAAGTACAACTCTTAAGGGTCTGATTTCCAAAATTTATAATCAAATCTATGCCTTACGGTCAGAGTCGTTAAATACCATTAAATCCCTCTGGGAAGAGGACCTGGGGATAGTGATAACGGAGCCAGTTTGGGAGGAGATTTTACAACGTATACATACAGTAAGTCTTCCATTTGTGCAAGGCATGGACTTGTCCAATTTAAGCTGGTTCATTGCACATACTATACCAAAGTCCGGTTGTCTAAATTCTATGAAAATGTATCTCCATTATGTGATAGGTGTCAACAGGCTCCTGCCAATCTTATACATATGTTCTGGCTTTGCCCTTCCCTCTTTGCTTACTGGACGGAGATTTTTGGCACCCTGTCAAAGATAACTGGAGAGGAGATCGAACCAAATGCCTTGTGTGCGCTGTTTGGGGTTACTCTGTCACAATCTCTCCCAACACCCAAAAAGAATGTAATAGCATTTGTCACTCTATTAGCTAGGAGATTAATTGTGATCAATTGGAAATCCAAAACTCCTCCTTCCTACACTCACTGGATCAGGGATGTTTTTCTCTTTCTTAAGCTGGAGAAAATTAGACTTATGCTTAGTGGCTTTTCAAACTAATTTGAGAGGATATGGGCCCCATTTTTCCAATTTGTGGGGGGGATAGATCTTCCACTCACTCCAGACTAATCCTACTTGTTGGTTGGTCGCTTGGTTTACTGGTTATCGCTGAATGTTGCTGTTTCTGTCTGGGTATTAATGTTTGTATATGTGTTTTGCGTGGTGGGCTGGCCAATAGGGGTTTTCTTTCTTTTCTTTTAGAATTTCAATCGTATTTTTTTTCTTGCTATTTATTTATTTATTTATCTGTTTTTCCCCTTTTTTTATTATTTTATTTTTTCTAATTATATGTATGTGTGTATGTACAGTGTATCACAAAAGTGAGTACACCCCTCACATTTCTGCAAATATTTCATTATATCTTTTCATGGGACAACACTATAGACATGAAACTTGGATATAACTTAGAGTAGTCAGTGTACAGCTTGTATAGCAGTGTAGATTTACTGTCTTCTGAAAATAACTCAACACACAGCCATTAATGTCTAAATAGCTGCAACATAAGTGAGTACACCCCACAGTGAACATGTCCAAATTGTGCCCAAATGTGTCGTTGTCCCTCCCTGGTGTCATGTGTCAAGGTCCCAGGTGTAAATGGGGAGCAGGGCTGTTAAATTTGGTGTTTTGGGTACAATTCTCTAATACTGGCCACTGGATATTCAACATGGCACCTCATGGCAAAGAACTCTCTGAGGATGTGAGAAATAGAATTGTTGCTCTCCACAAAGATGGCCTGGGCTATAAGAAGATCGCTAACACCCTGAAACTGAGCTACAGCATGGTGGCCGAGGTCATACAGCGGTTTTCCAGGACAGGTTCCACTCGGAACAGGCTTCGCCAGGGTCGACCAAAGAAGTCGAGTCCACGTGTTCGGCGTCATATCCAGAGGTTGGCTTTAAAAAATAGACACATGAGTGCTGCCAGCATTGCTGCAGAGGTTGAAGACGTGGGAGGTCAGCCTGTCAGTGCTCAGACCATACGCCGCACACTGCATCAACTCGGTCTGCATGGTCGTCATCCCAGAAGGAAGCTGACGCACAAGAAAGCCCGCAAACAGTTTGCTGAAGACAAGCAGTCCAAGAACATGGATTACTGGAATGCCCTGTGGTCTGACGAGACCAAGATAAACTCGTTTGGCTCAGATGGTGTCCAGCATGTGTGGCGGCGCCCTGGTGAGAAGTACCAAGACAACTGTATCTTGCCTACAGTCAAGCATGGTGGTGGTAGCATCATGGTCTTGGGCTGCATGAGTGTTGCTGGCACTGGGGAGCTGCAGTTCATTGAGGGAAACATGAATTCCAACATGTACTGTGACATTCTGAAACAGAGCATGATCCCCTCCCTTCGAAAACTGGGCCTCATGGCAGTTTTCCAACAGGATAACGACCCCAAACACAACCTCCAAGATGACAACTGCCTTGCTGAGGAAGCTGAAGGTAAAGGTGATGGACTAAACCCAATTGAGCACCTGTGGCGCATCTTCAAGTGGAAGGTGGAGGAGTTCAAGGTGTCTAACATCCACCAGCTCCGTGATGTCATCATGGAGGAGTGGAAGAGGATTCCAGTAGCAACCTGTGCAGCTCTGGTGAATTCCATGCCCAGGAGGGTTAAGGCAGTGCTGAATAATAATGGTGGTCACACAAAATATTGACACTTTGGGCACAATTTGGACATGTTCACTGTGGGGTGTACTCACTTATGTTGCAGCTATTTAGACATTAATGGCTGTGTGTTGAGTTATTTTCAGAAGACAGTAAATCTACACTGTTATACAAGCTGTACACTGACTACTCTAAGTTATATCCAAGTTTTATTTCTATAGTGTTGTCCCTTGAAAAGATATAATAAAATATTTGCAGAAATGTGAGGGGTGTACTCACTTTTGTGATACACTGTATATACAGTATATATGTAATGCTTAATATGTTATTGCTTAAGTATTTGTTATGAATACCTGTAAGACATTTGTATGTTGTCTTTGATTCAAAAAATGCAATAAATAAAGTTGGGAAAAAAAAAAAAAGAACGTAGTTTAAATAATTTAATAAAAAAATCAAATATAAAGTGAATGATTTATTTTGATTTATCTGACTCTTTAGATGCACTTTTTAAAAATTTAAACAAATTTGAAATATCTTTCATCCAATCACATCGCTGCGTCTCTCTGCAGTGCCAGCCACAGGCTCCTTTCTGTACTTCGCCTACGGAAGCAACCTGCTCAAAGAGAGACTCACACTCAACAACCCATCAGCTACAGTACAGAGTACCGCCAAATTACAGGTACACACACTCACACACACACACACACACTCAACAACCCATCAGCTACAGTACAGAGTACCGCCAAATTACAGGTACACACACTCACACACACACACACACACACTCAACAACCCATCACCTACAGTACAGAGTACCGCCAAACTACAGGTACACACACTCACACACACACACTCAACAACCCATCACCTACAGTACAGAGTACCGCCAAACTACAGGTACACACACTCACACACACACACACACTCAACAACCCATCACCTACAGTACAGAGTACCGCCAAACTACAGGTACACACACTCACACACACACACACACTCAACAACCCATCACCTACAGTACAGAGTACCGCCAAACTACAGGTACACACACTCACACACACACTCACACTCAACAACCCATCACCTACAGTACAGAGTACCGCCAAACTACAGGTACACACACTCACACACACACACTCAACAACCCATCACCTACAGTACAGAGTACCGCCAAACTACAGGTACACACACTCACACACACACACTCAACAACCCATCACCTACAGTACAGAGTACCGCCAAACTACAGGTACACACACTCACACACACACACACACACACACACTCAACAACCCATCACCTACAGTACAGAGTACCGCCAAACTACAGGTACACACACTCACACACACACACACACTCAACAATCCATCACCTACAGTACAGAGTACCGCCAAACTACAGGTACACACACTCACACACACACACACACTCAACAATCCATCACCTACAGTACAGAGTACCGCCAAACTACAGGTACACACACTCACACACACACACTCAACAACCCATCACCTACAGTACAGAGTACCGCCAAACTACAGGTACACACACTCACACACACACACACACACACTCAACAACCCATCACCTACAGTACAGAGTACCGCCAAACTACAGGTACACACACTCACACACACACACTCAACAACCCATCACCTACAGTACAGAGTACCGCCAAACTACAGGTACACACACTCACACACACACACTCAACAACCCATCACCTACAGTACAGAGTACCGCCAAACTACAGGTACACACACTCACACACACACTCACACTCAACAACCCATCACCTACAGTACAGGGTACCACCAAACTACAGGTACACACACTCACACACACACACTCAACAACCCATCACCTACAGTACAGAGTACCGCCAAACTACAGGTACACACACACACACTCAACAACCCATCAGCTACAGTACAGAGTACCGCCAAACTACAGGTACACACACTCACACACACACACTCAACAACCCATCACCTACAGTACAGAGTACCGCCAAACTACAGGTACACACACTCACACACACACACTCAACAACCCATCACCTACAGTACAGAGTACCGCCAAACTACAGGTACACACACTCACACACACACACTCAACAACCCATCACCTACAGTACAGAGTACCGCCAAACTACAGGTACACACACTCACACACACACACTCAACAACCCATCACCTACAGTACAGAGTACCGCCAAACTACAGGTACACACACTCACACACACACACTCAACAACCCATCACCTACAGTACAGAGTACCGCCAAACTACAGGTACACACACTCACACACACACACTCAACAACCCATCACCTACAGTACAGAGTACCGCCAAACTACAGGTACACACACACACACTCAACAACCCATCAGCTACAGTACAGAGTACCGCCAAACTACAGGTACACACACTCACACACACACACTCAATAATCCATCACCTACAGTACAGAGTACCACCAAACTACAGGTACACACACTCACACACACACACTCAACAACCCATCACCTACAGTACAGAGTACCGCCAAACTACAGGTACACACACTCACACACACACACTCAACAATCCATCACCTACAGTACAGGGTACCACCAAACTACAGGTACACACACTCACACACACACACTCAACAACCCATCACCTACAGTACAGAGTACCGCCAAACTACAGGTACACACACTCACACACACACACTCAACAACCCATCACCTACAGTACAGAGTACCACCAAACTACAGGTACACACACTCACACACACACACACACACTCAACAACCCATCACCTACAGTACAGAGTACCACCAAACTACAGGTACACACACTCACACACACACTCACACTCAACAACCCATCACCTACAGTACAGAGTACCACCAAACTACAGGTACACACACTCACACACACACACACACACACACTCAACAACCCATCACCTACAGTACAGAGTACCGCCAAACTACAGGTACACACACTCAGACACACACTCACACTCAACAACCCATCACCTACAGTACAGAGTACCGCCAAACTACAGGTACACACACTCACACACACACACACACTCAACAACCCATCACCTACAGTACAGAGTACCGCCAAACTACAGGTACACACACTCACACACACACTCACACACACACACACACTCAACAACCCATCAACTACAGTACAGAGTACCGCCAAACTACAGGTACACACACTCACACACACACTCACACTCAACAACCCATCACCTACAGTACAGAGTACCGCCAAACTACAGGTACACACACTCAGACACACACTCACACTCAACAACCCATCACCTACAGTACAGAGTACCGCCAAACTACAGGTACACACACTCACACACACACACACTCAACAACCCATCACCTACAGTACAGAGTACCGCCAAACTACAGGTACACACACTCACACACACACTCACACACACACACACACTCAACAACCCATCAACTACAGTACAGAGTACCGCCAAACTACAGGTACACACACTCACACACACACTCACACTCAACAACCCATCACCTACAGTACAGAGTACCGCCAAACTACAGGTACACACACTCACACACACACACTCAACAACCCATCACCTACAGTACAGAGTACCGCCAAACTACAGGTACACACACTCACACACACACTCACACTCAACAACCCATCACCTACAGTACAGAGTACCGCCAAACTACAGGTACACACACTCACACACACACACACACTCAACAATCCATCACCTACAGTACAGAGTACCGCCAAACTACAGGTACACACACTCACACACACACACTCAACAACCCATCAACTACAGTACAGAGTACCGCCAAACTACAGGTACACACACTCACACACACACTCACACTCAACAACCCATCACCTACAGTACAGAGTACCGCCAAACTACAGGTACACACACTCACACACACACACACACTCAACAACCCATCACCTACAGTACAGAGTACCGCCAAACTACAGGTACACACACTCACACACTCACACTCAACAACCCATCACCTACAGTACAGAGTACCGCCAAACTACAGGTACACACACTCACACACTCACACTCAACAACCAATCACCTACAGTACAGAGTACCGCCAAACTACAGGTACACACACTCACACACACACACTCAACAACCCATCACCTACAGTACAGAGTACCGCCAAACTACAGGTACACACACTCACACACACACACTCAACAACCCATCACCTACAGTACAGAGTACCGCCAAACTACAGGTACACACACTCACACACTCACACTCAACAACCCATCACCTACAGTACAGAGTACCGCCAAACTACAGGTACACACACTCACACACACACACTCAACAACCCATCACCTACAGTACAGAGTACCGCCAAACTACAGGTACACACACTCACACACTCACACTCAACAACCCATCACCTACGGTACAGAGTACCGCCAAACTACAGGTACACACACTCACACACACACACACACACTCAACAACCCATCACCTACAGTACAGAGTACCGCCAAACTACAGGTACACACACTCACACACACACTCACACTCAACAACCCATCACCTACAGTACAGAGTACCGCCAAACTACAGGTACACACACTCACACACACACTCACACTCAACAACCCATCACCTACAGTACAGAGTACCGCCAAACTACAGGTACACACACTCACACACTCACACTCAACAACCCATCACCTACGGTACAGAGTACCGCCAAACTACAGGTACACACACTCACACACACACTCACACTCAACAACCCATCACCTACAGTACAGAGTACCGCCAAACTACAGGTACACACACTCACACACTCACACTCAACAACCCATCACCTACGGTACAGAGTACCGCCAAACTACAGGTACACACACTCACACACACACTCACACTCAACAACCCATCACCTACGGTACAGAGTACCGCCAAACTACAGGTACACACACACACTCAACAACACATCAGCTAAAGTACAGCGTGCCGCAAAAATACAGGCACACACACTCACACACACTCAACAACCCATCAGCTACAGTACAGAGTACCGCCAAACTACAGGCACACACACACACACTTACTGTTGTGCACTGGTGTGTTTAGGACTATACATTGGTGTTTGGAAGCCATAAGGGTCAGTACAGTCAGCGCTGGCGTGGTGGAGTCGCATCAATTGAACCGAGTGCAGGAGACACAGTGTGGGGCGTCATGTACAAAATCAACACCACTGACATGGAAAACCTGGACAGGTACACAACCTGTGTAAACTACAATGTGTGTGTGTGTGTGTGTGTGTTAAGATGTGGGTGTGTTACACTGATGGTTTGTTTATGTAGACAGGAGGGTGTGAGCTCTGGTGTGTACTCTCCAGCGTTGGTTCGTGTCTCAAGTTACGGTCAGACTGTCATCTGTCGCACCTACATCATGAACAACCGCACACCTTCACTGCCCTCTCCCCAATACCTGCAGGTAACAGTACTGACCAATTCACATTCAGTTATAGAAAATTCACACAGGTGTAATGGATCTCTGATCTACAGCAGTGATGCAGATAAACCGGCGGTACACAGCACTGACATGTACATGGTGCAGAAACAAAATGTCGATGAAACATTCGATGAAATGTCGTGTTTGCTTTTTGTTTTCCTCTGTGAACTGACGATGCTACATAAATATGAGCGACATAAACACGTGAAATAATCTTTTTCCAGCACCAGCTGATCTTCATTTTTAAACAAAACGGGTGTCACAGAGCTATTATGTACAAAACAACAGCAATTTGTACTCAGTGAGCTTCGATAATAGTTTTTGAACATTTGAACATCCGTTTTTACTCAACAGCGCCCCCTCACCCCATCAACTCTCGCTCCTGAAGGTGCATTTACAAGATTAGAGAAGAAAAAATGGACTCGTTTCCAGACAGGAGTGAGGTTTATGCATATTTTTATAATCACTGTCTCAGGGCAGGATCCTCGCTGGCTTCACTGTGTGTCCTGTGCTTGTGTATCTGAGGCTTTTTGACGTGACAAGCTGCCACCAGAACTTTGACAACACTGCACTGCAGGATAAAGTATAAAGACCATCCTCAAAACAAGAGAGGCGAACCATTATAACCCTTAAAACATTTTTCTAATTGAACAACTGTGAGCCAAAGTGACAGTAGGTCCAGTTTTCTTACAGCATCAAAAGTCTCCTGGAACCGGGGGACGGAGAGCCAAAGCCACAAAATCATCAGAAACAAATGTCACAAAGAATTAACAGCCTGCATGAAAAGCGTCTCACAGAACAAAAGTAATCACCGTTTAACACTGATTAGAGGAAGTTTTAGTCTAATCTGTGAGGAGAGACTTTCAGATGGAGGTTTAACAGAGCTGCTGCTACGTTATCAATATAAAAAAGTTAAAAGGTTTTCAACTGACGTTTTCAGCTTACATTTGTGGCATTTAGCAGACGCAGAATTACAGTTTATTACAGCCTAATAATTTTAGGGTTAAGGGCCTTGCTCAGGGGCCCAACAGTGGCAAGTTGTTGGTGGTGGGTCTGGAGCCACTGCTTTAAGTACTAAACATGAATATTTCATTTTTATATTCTGAATGATGTTACTGCCCAGCTGTGATTATAAAACACCTGGATGGTTGAATCGTTTATACTTCATTTTAAAATACTTGAAATTTTGTAATTTTATTATAAAAAGCTGAACAAATTCAAATGAATTAACTTTGTTTTCTACTGTCAGCAATTAATAACAAAACTCTGTATAACTAAAACTGATCAAAGTTTGTTTTTAATGAATAAATGTTCAACAGAGTACAGAACATTAACAATAACTATATTTATCATTAATTATTGATTACAAACATGATGGATAATTTCTTTACATCATTAATTAGTGAAAAAGTGATAAATAAAGATCAAAATTATTGTTACAGTTTTTTCAAAGGAAATCAGGCATGAATGAAAAATAAAGATTTAATTACAGACATTAAATATTTAGATTTATTCTGTAAGCTGATTGGTTGGTGCACTCAAGGCCAGGGGCATGGACACTCAAACCGAACCTTGTAGTCCAAACACTTTTTGTCCTTCTGTTGATGATTCAGACAGATAAACCCAGTGGTCGTATCATAGCTGTCAGAGAAATAAATCAACAGAAAGACAGAGGTTATAACATGGCCACAGTAAATACTGGTTTCTGATTGGCTGGCAGAATGTTTTTAAACTGAACATTATAGATGTTTGAAGTATCAGGATATTTTAGTTATAAAAGTATCATGACTATTTATCTGACCAAGTAAAAAGAACTTGAGAACCATTGAGACAAACAGCAGAGAAACAACATGGTGACTGGAGCTGGTACAATATGGTACTAAAACCGCTGCCACACCTCAGAGACTCTTAAGGATTAAACCAAAAGCCCTGATCAGGTTTTACTGTGACTATCCCTGTGACAAATGCTGCGTGGGTGTTTGCAGACTGTCATAAAGACAATTAATAATTTACTTCATCACTTTATTTCATTTTATAAACCACGGTTCCACCACTGGGTGCAGGGGGAATTCTGGATGGAGGCATTCACTGCCAATTTAGCCTCATTAGGAGGGCTTCAGCCACGACCATCCACCCCCAAAAAATACTATAATATATTTAAAAAAATACTATTATCTATTTAAAAAACACTATTATAATTTTTATCTTTTACAGACAGATGAATAACAGACTACAGCAATACCCAACCATTTTAATTTTATTTGTTACTGGTCTGTATATCGAGTTCCTGTTCCAGACAGTTCACACACTTACATTTACATAGAAATAAAAATGAGAATTAGATTGTGAAAAACTCACAAAGCGAAATTTTGCCCGGTGGTTTCAGCCGAGACGCCGTCAAGGGTCTGTGCCTGAACTGATGAAGGACTGCTGCAGATCTTGTCTGCAGCTCTTACTTTCACCTCAAACAGGGTTTCATAATCTCCAGACATATCATCATTGTCAGGCATGGAGTCGTCCCAGTCAAACCACTCAGTGTAACATTCTGCACAAAGAACAAACTGCTTTAAAACCAGTAATCTTTTTTTTTTTATTAGTTTTTTTGTGTAATCGGTCTGATTTTACTGTTAGAAGGTCAAATTTAAATCTTACTCTTGACTGATGATGCCTGCAGGGTTCCTGCAAAAATAATGGTAAATAATCAAAATGTATCACATAAATTAAATGAATAATAATTTGCTTCTATTAAAAACGAATTTGAATTCATTTCCCAGTGCTTACCAGATCCAATCAGGATCACACAGAAAATCTGAAATCAAATCCAGAATCAGAATGAAATGACTGAAGCTCAGACATCTGATCAGAGCTGCACTAATAAATCTGATCCTTACAAAAACCTTCAGGACTAAATTCTGTAAAACAGCGACATTTACAAAAGAACAAATAATATCGAGTTTATCAGATGAAGACGTTTTAAGAATCTAATTAAACTCACCAACCACTTCATCCTGATGCTGCTTTCAATCCAAATCTGATTAATAAAAATATGTTTTAATTACGAGAGACTTTATACTGAATAACGATGTAAAACATGTAAATATGCTCACCGGGTTCCTGAACTCAGTGTTCCTGCAGTGTTCCTCCAATAATTCCTAAATTCCTGCAGGACTCTTCTTATTTATACTGCACTGCCCAATAAGGTAGGACCCACCTACAATTTTCTTACTAAATAACAGCTAAAAATGTCACTAATAAAACCAACACCCACGAAAAGCATCATACATTCATTTTAATAACGTCTGACCTTCAGCCTAAACGCTAACCCATTCACACCAGTAATTATCAAGGGAGGAGAAACTGGTTTCTCTACAGAACATCATCTGTTTCCACACCCAAGGAGGAACCGAGCATAAAAGAGTCAATATTTTCTATTCAACAAATTCTGAAACTATTGTTCTGAATCTCTTTTATAAAACATCCACCATGACACGCACACACACACAATACACACACAATACACACACACAATACACACACACACAATACACACACACACACACACTGACACACGCACGCACACAAAATACAGACATAGACAATATAAATATATATAATAAGTATATATATAAAATAATTATATATATAAAATAAGTATATATATATATATATACAGTGTATCACAAAAGTGAGTACACCCCTCACATTTCTGCAGATATTTAAGTATATCTTTTCATGGGACAACACTGACAAAATGACACTTTGACACAATGAAAAGTAGTCTGTGTGCAGCTTATATAACAGTGTAAATTTATTCTTCCCTCAAAATAACTCAATATACAGCCATTAATGTCTAAACCACCGGCAACAAAAGTGAGTACACCCCTAAGAGACTACACCCCTAAATGTCCAAATTGAGCACTGCTTGTCATTTTCCCTCCAAAATGTCATGTGATTTGTTAGTGTTACTAGGTCTCAGGTGTGCATAGGGAGCAGGTGTGTTCAATTTAGTAGTACAGCTCTCACACTCTCTCATACTGGTCACTGAAAGTTCCAACATGGCACCTCATGGCAAAGAACTCTCTGAGGATCTTAAAAGACGAATTGTTGCGCTACATGAAGATGGCCAAGGCTACAAGAAGATTGCCAACACCCTGAAACTGAGCTGCAGCACAGTGGCCAAGATCATCCAGCGTTTTAAAATAGCAGGGTCCACTCAGAACAGACCTCGCGTTGGTCGTCCAAAGAAGCTGAGTGCACGTGCTCAGCGTCACATCCAACTGCTGTCTTTGAAAGATAGGCGCAGGAGTGCTGTCAGCATTGCTGCAGAGATTGAAAAGGTGGGGGGTCAGCCTGTCAGTGCTCAGACCATACGCCGCACACTACATCAAATTGGTCTGCATGGCTGTCACCCCAGAAGGAAGCCTCTTCTGAAGTCTCTACACAAGAAAGCCCGCAAACAGTTTGCTGAAGACATGTCAACAAAGGACATGGATTACTGGAACCATGTCCTATGGTCTGATGAGACCAAGATTAATTTGTTTGGTTCAGATGGTCTCAAGCATGTGTGGCGGCAATCAGGTGAGGAGTACAAAGATAAGTGTGTCATGCCTACAGTCAAGCATGGTGGTGGGAATGCCATGGTCTGGGGCTGCATGAGTGCAGCAGGTGTTGGGGAGTTACATTTCATTGAGGGACACATGAACTCCAATATGTACTGTGAAATACTGAAGCAGAGCATGATCCCCTCCCTCCGGAAACTGGGTCGCAGGGCAGTGTTCCAGCATGATAATGACCCCAAACACACCTCTAAGACGACCACTGCTTTATTGAAGAGGCTGAGGGTAAAGGTGATGGACTGGCCAAGCATGTCTCCAGACCTAAACCCAATAGAACATCTTTGGGGCATCCTCAAGCGGAAGGTGGAGGAGCGCAAAGTCTCGAATATCCACCAGCTCCGTGATGTCGTCATGGAGGAGTGGAAAAGCATTCCAGTGGAAACCTGTGAAGCTCTGGTAAACTCCATGCCCAGGAGAGTTAAGGCAGTTCTGGGAAATAATGGTGGCCACACAAAATATTGACACTTCAGGAACTTTCACTAAGGGGTGGACTCACTTTTGTTGCCGGTGGTTTAGACATTAATGGCTGTATATTGAGTTATTTTGAGGGAAAAATAAATTTACACTGTTATATAAGCTGCACACAGACTACTTTTCATTGTGTCAAAGTGTCATTTTGTCAGTGTTGTCTCATGAAAAGATATACTTAAATATCTGCAGAAATGTGAGGGGTGTACTCACTTTTGTGATACACTGTATATAGTAAGCATATATAATAAGTATACAGTGTATACCCTGTATATAGTTTGAGTAATGAATAGTTCATTTTTAAAATAACAAAACTGTTTATTTTGTTTTATTGGAAATTGAAAAGCCAAAATAATTGAATTGTCAACACAATAATAATCATGTTTAATTTATAATTGCTTTTATATTTGATAAGTTTTGTGTGGTGCACAACCCCGCAGTTTATAAATAAACTGCTTCCTGTTTGTGGTGTTTAGGTAATCAGGATGGGAGCAAAGCAGAACCGGCTACCCAAATATTATCAGGACAAACTGAATAACATCAAATACAATAACTTTGATGGGCATCTTCCAGTGATGGATGAGATAAAAGCAGCTCTTCAAAACTCCAAAAAGGGGCCTAAATAAAGTTTCTTTCTACATGTGGTTTTACCTTTTAAACAAAAAAGTACAAAAATCCCCCACAGACCCGTCATGATCAAACTAAAAAACGGTCAGAGCTTACTGAACATGTCAGGTAGGTAAATATTTTAGTCGTTTTTAACATTACTGTGACTGAAGGATTATTTACAGGGTAAAGAAACAGTACAGTGATGTTCCTGACTGAGCGTTTTGAGATGCTGTAAAGCCTCTTGAGTTAAATTTAACTTAATAGTTCAGTAATTACTTTTCCATTACAATTTGAATAAAATAAAATAACAATTGTGCGGTTTTACTTTTAATCTCGAACTTTTAATAGTTTGCTTAAAAATTATTGCTGTTGCTTTTCATATTTCTATTGATTTATAAATCTAAAGATGAGTTTTAAATCTGTGTGCTGAACATAAAGAATTCATAATTTTAATAAAGAAAAACAAATACATGAATAAATTGATTAAATGTTGAATTTAAGCTACACTAGAAATGATGTATCAGACACTTGGTTAAAATAAAAATGTTGTATGATTTAAATATGTACTTGTGTCTTCATTTTGGATGTGCAGGGTGACAGGTGAAGGGTATAGGGTGTTGGTTATAGGGTGATGGGTACATGGTGATGGGTATTGGGTGATGGGTATAGGGTGACAGGTGAAGGGTATAGGGTGATGGGTGGCAGGTGAAGGGTATAGGGTGATGGGTACATGGTGATGGTTATAGGGTGATGGGTATACGGTGATGGTAATAGGGTAATGGGTATAGGGTGACAGGTGAAGGGTGATGGGTAGATGGTGATGGTTATAGGGTGATAGGTACATGGTGAAGAGTGACAGGTGAAGGGTGATGGGTACATGGTGATGGGTACAGGGCAGGGGTCATCAAACTACGGCCCGCGGGCCGTATACGGCGGGATGCTTTCATTTGACCGGCCCCTTTAACCACAGCAGCAATACATGTTGTCTGGCCCCTGTTCATCTTTAAACTCACAGTATTATAGCGGCAAAAAATAACAGAGGAAACAAAAATTGGCCACCTGGAGTCTCCGTAGATTATACGGCAGCGATCCAACGGGTGGCGCTCCAAGCATGGTGCGTTTGGCGAGAGGAGTGATTGTGCGTATCAATAGAGAGATGACTGATCGCAGCCACTGCACTCCGTTGCATAGCAGTTACATGGAATTTCATTATGAAAATCGTTGTGTCCTGTGTTGATTTCATTAAAACTAATGCTCTTAACTACAGGCAGATTCAGAAATTATTGTCCTGTTTGGACGCGAAAAATTGTGCTTGGTATACGACCTTTGTTTGGAATACGACTCACGTGTATTCCAATTATCAATGTATAATATGTCAATAACACTAGGATTTTTTTCATGGGAACGGATTAATAATTTCCCCTTTATTTCTAATGGGAAAAATTTTTTTGGTATACGTCCTGTTTGCATGGCTGGATTACTGACCGGGCCAGTGGGGCCAGCGCCCAGGGGCCCTTGAGGTCAGGGGGCCCAAAACATTTCGCGATGCCTATCAACATTTATGATACAATATATTTTTATTTCCGAGGGCCCTCCATTTTAAGGATCCTCTGACTATTAGGGACTTTGACCCCAGGGCCTCTTGGGGGCCCTAACGGAAAGGACAAGTTTCGGATCGAAACTTTCAATGTTGTCATTGACAAACTTGTGTCCTGTCTCAACCACCGTTTGAATGCATACACACACTTAACTGAGCTATTTGATGCAACTCTTTGCCCAGGGGCCCAGACTATCCTTAATCCGTCCTTGCCTGTTTGGTAAGGACGTATACTGAGGTACCACTGTACCTGTGAGCAGACTTTATCGAAGTTTAAACACCTTCTCCAACAATCTCCAACCAGATTCAGACTCACTCATCAACACTTATTACCTATTATGACTGGCAGTAACTAATATGGAACCTGATGCTGACTGTCTCGTCAGGCAAAAGCAGACTCACAGTTCACACTGATTTTTGGGGGAACACTGTACGAGTTGGGATAATGGAAATGATTAAAATAAATAAAATGTCTGCATTATCATTATGAAGTAAAATTATACTACAGTTATACACAGCAGACAATACATCCAGTATACATAGTAAATAGCTTTTTTTGGGGTGTGTTTACTATTTCATCTGCGGTCCGGCCCCCCGAAACACTGAAGAACAGTAATCCGGCCCTTTAGTTAAAAAGTTTGAGGACCCCTGGTATAGGGTGATGGGTATAGGGTGACGAGTCTTGAATCTCTTTCGTGTTGTCTGATTATTTTCTGATTATTTTTTCTGATCCAGGTCGCAGTGTAAACATGAATCAGCTGTGTATGCGGGGTAAAATGGTTGATACTACAGGGAATTTTACACTGTTTGACCACCAGGGTGAACCTCAGCTTTTGTTTGCCTTGATTTGACTCTCCGGGCCACCGTACCAGATTAATCAGATCAGCTTCTGCACAACACACACATTTTCTTACAGCCCCCCCTACTGCCAACCAACGGTACCAACCCAGATCCGGCTTCTGTACTCCGTGTTTTAACTGTTAGTGCCCAAACCCGAACCCACGATTAATCCGATTCATTTAATAACATTTCTGCACATGAAGACTCTTATTACAGAAACACAGGATAATGAATCAGCGATTCACCCACGCAGCCATTTTATACTTTCACTTCCTCAACCTCACACAGCAGATAAACACACACACATTCACACTCACTCACACACACCACATAAACACACACTCACTCACACACACCACATAAACACACACACATTCACTCACACACACACACCACATAAACTCACACAGCAGATAAACACACACACATTCACTCACACACACACACCACATAAACTCACACAGCAGATAAACACACACACATTCACTCACACACACCACATAAACACACACTCACTCACACACACCACATAAACACACTCACTCACACACACACACATCACATAAACACACACACACTCACTCTCACTCACACACACACACATCACATAAACACACACACACTCACTCTCACACACACACCACATAAACTCACACTTATAACAGCCCCCCCGTGTTGTGCTCCAGTAACACCAGGACTGATTTTACTTTCATTTTCGATGTTTATGTTTAAAGATGAAAGTTAATCGGAATGAAGTTGGTTGTTTTGATGAGGTAAGTTTAACAGTTTTATCTCGTTTCTGTTCAGATTTAATTCTGTATTTTTTTAAACTGTAGATCAGATTAATTGTGACAGACTGAAACATCAAACACGCCGAACACATCAAACACCGCTGATCAAAGACAAACGGACTAATTAATCACTATAGTAACGTCATTATCTTTGATGTTTTGTAACATGCTGTGGTTTATTACAAACGTTAAAACTCGTGTATAAAATCTAAAATGATTTTTATAATCTCATATAATGCAGAAACTACAAAAATAATCTTCAAATCGATCATTAAATTATTAAATTATTAGATTATTTGTTTAAATCACGTGAATACAGAAATTTAGCTCATTCAAACGTTCATTTATTCCAATTTAAATCCATAATGAATGAATTCTTTTTAATGAATAAATACTCAGGTGGTGCAGCGCTTGGTTTGAATTGAATTTCAGGGCTGCTGTCAGCCAGTCAGGCATCTACACAGACATGAATGTTTCTGGTGAAACTGGACCCATCACAACCCTGACCAGGATAAAGCGGTTAATGAAAAAATTATTTAATATATATATTCAACTTTTGAAAATGATGAAGGGCTTATTTTACACATTTTACACAAAACGTATTCATGAAATTCATCAGCAGTTTATATCTCTGGTGTTATTAATAAAAAAATCATCCAGAAACGTCATCATTTCCCACTGTCAGGAACCCAGTTAGCTAACTGGTAATAAGCTTCATTATCTAAAGCACTTACTACATATTAAATAAAGTAACATGTTAGCACCTCTGTAGTGGAATTAAAGCTTCATGTTTTTAAATGCATTTAACTGGTACCCTGTCCTACATGTGTTCCTCCATTGGACCCCCCACAACCCTGTATATATAATATAATAAAATACATTTAAGAAGTAAGTGAATTAATAAGAACTGATGTTCTTTATCTCTCACAATGCAGCTTCTTATAGACGATGTCTCCTACATCATCACTGAAGTTCCTCTATAGAAGATACAGATCTGTCGTGAACACTGCTGGTTTCTGATGGTTGATGTTTCACACAAAGCTTGAACAAACTCTCAGTGATGGAATTTAAAAGACTTTCTACAGAAAACTGATGTTAGTTTGGTAGAAGCTGGTCTTTTGGTCCTGATGATGGGCTGTGTGGATCAGCATGGAGCTGGATCTGGACCAGGACCTGAAGCTGGACCGGGGCCTGGAGCTGAGTCTTCTTTGTCCTCCTGCAAGTTGCTCACTTTGCACAGGGAGGTTCTGGTGAATCAGGTGAAGAACACTCAGTGTCTTCTGGATAATTTAAAGCTCAATGGATTCTTCTGTAATGAAGATGTTGAGCTCATTCAGCGTTCAGCTACTAAAACAGACCAGGTACTAAACATCTCACATTTATTCACTCACTCATATCCAAACTGACTCACAGTCATGCTGACATGTTGAGGTTCCTGCAGCGTGGTGGACCTGAAAGCGACTGGTTCCTGTTTAGGATGAAGCCTCAGTGTCGGAGGTCTGAGAGAGTAAAACTGTTCTGATTTCTAAGTGGACAAGATGTTCTTGCACTGAAATTAACTTTCTTCACTATAAACCAGTGAAATTAGGGAGACACCAGGGAACAGGTTTCACATGGGGACCTAAAGAGCTGGGTTTAAACCTTGCCTCTGATCACTGTCAGAAGTTTGACATGTTCTCTCTCTGTACTCTGGTTTCCTCTCACCTCCCAATAATATGCGAAGGGTGAATAGGCTGCTCTAAATTACCCATCTGTGTGAGTGAGTGAGTAAGTGAGTGGGTGGGTGGGTTGGTGTGTGTGTGTGTGAGTGAGTGAGTAAGTGGGTGAGTGAGTGAGTGAGTAAGTGGGTGAGTGAGTGAGTGGGTGAGTATAATAATAATACAAATAAAATAATAACAATTATAATAATAAAATAATAATTATAATAATAAAACAATAATAATATTTGGCACTGTGGGATTTAAAACAAATAAATAAAATGATTTGTTTTTTTGTTTTTAATCAGGTACGTAAAATCCTGGAGTTTGTGCAGAGCAAAGGAGAAGAAGCTTCAGCATATTTTATTTATATTCTTCATGAGTTGTACGACGCCTACATCGACCTTCGACCTTGGTTTAACTCCATTAACTACCGACCTGCTGCGTGTGTGATGGACCTTCCTGTGATGAACACTGACCCCAGTGAGTCTTAAAACTGAATATAAATAAATAATCGTACTTGTTTATTGGTACTCGTAACCCAGCGGTGGTTCCTGTGCTCAGTCAGCAGATACAGCGAGAAGATGAGGAACGAGCTTGGTAGAGACACTCGGTTCCTCACTTCCTACTCACAGAAGGAGGAAACTCTGCTGGAGGAATTCTACACCGACACCCAGATGGAGATCCTGAATGAGCGAGGAGAGAGCCTGGGCTTCCTGAGGAGTTTGGACGAGGTTCTGGGGGAGGAAGGTGTGTTCAACCAGCAGGCAGAGACCATCTTAATCACAGGAGACGCTGGAGTGGGAAAATCCATTCTTCTTCAGAAGCTCCAGAACCTGTGGTCCAATCGAGCACTGAACACCAGAGTGAAGTTCTTCTTTAAATTCCGATGCAGGATGTTCAGGACTTTCAAAGAGACAGACGAGATCTCTTTAAAAGATCTGATCTTTAAACATAACTGCTATCCGGACGAAGACCCGGACGTGGAGGTTTTTAAATACATCCTACGGTTTCCAGACACCGTCCTCTTCACGTTTGATGGGTTTGATGAACTACAGATGGACTTTGATTTGGAGAACGTTCCAGAAGTGGTTTCTCCAGAGGAGAGGACTCACCCACTTCACGTTTTTATGAACTTGCTTCATGGAAAAATGCTCAAAGGCTCTAGAAAGATCTTGACAACTCGGACTGGCACTGAGATCCAGAGCAGAGTCATTCGAAAGAAGGTGTTTCTCAGAGGGTTCTCACCGGAACATCTCAAGCAATACCTGTCACATCATTTTCCCCTTCAGGATCCCAGAGACATGGTATTGGTGCAGCTAGAGGCCAATCCTCATCTCTGTGGCCTCTGCTCCATCCCGCTCTTCAGCTGGATCATCTTCAAGAGTTTTAAGCATCTTCAGAGCATGTATGATGACGTGGAGCTGCCAGATTCATGCATCACCCTCACCAATGTCTTCTTGTTGCTGGCCGAGGTGTTCCTGAGTCGGATCAGCAGGGGTGCAGGAATGCTCAAAAGGAGCACTCGCTGCACCTCAGACACCTTCAAATCTGGACTGAAGATGCTCTTGGCCTTTGCTAAACTTGCTCTGCTGGGTTTAGAGAACAACAGTTTCATCTACAGCCATGAGGAGTTTTCTTCCTGTGACTTGAGCAAAGAGGACGTACAGGTCGGATTTCTGAGGCCTGTCGGTCACTATGATGCATGTGGACGTTCTGCTACGTACGAGTTCCTCCATTTGACTCTGCAGGCATTTCTGGCCGCGTTCTGTCTAGTCCTGGATTCTGATGTGACTCCTGATGGGATCCTGAGGTTTTTTTCCAAGTGTGAATACAAAAAACCGTCTCGTTTTACCTGCGTTTCCTGTTTGGGGACATCATCTTCTCTGAGAGACACAGATCCCTTCCAAACCAACGAGCACTTTCAGTTCACAAACCTTTTCCTCTGTGGCCTGCTATCGAAATCCAATGCTGTCCTCTTGGAGCACCTGGTTCCTCCAGTAATCCTAAAAAAGAAGCGCATGGCTCTGAAGTCCTACCTGACATCCAGTGTGAAGAGCCACCTGAGCGGCCTGCCTCGTTACCCCAGCACCGACATTAAGGGCAACAAAGTGCACGCGATGCCCAACTTCCTCTGGATGCTGCGCTGCATATTTGAGATGCACAGCGAGGGCGTGGCGCGACTCACGGCCAGAGGAATCTCGGCCGACTACATCAAACTGGCGTACTGTAACATCTCCTCGGCTGACTGTAGTGCCCTCAACTTTGTCCTCCATCACCACAGGAAGTGTTTAGGAGTCGATCTGGACAACAACAACATCAGTGACTACGGAGTCAAACAGCTCACCCCATCATTCAGCAAGATGACCGTCGTCAGGTGCTTGTTTTATTGTTGTTTTATTGTTGTTTTATTGTTGTTTTATTGTTGTTTTATTGTTTAGGGTTTTGATTGTTGTTTTATTGTTGTTTTATTGTTGTTTTATTGTTTAGGGTTTTGATTGTTGTTTTATTGTTGTTTTATTGTTTAGGGTTTTGATTGTTGTTTTATTGTTGTTTTATTGTTTAGGGTTTTTATTGTTGTTTTATTGTTGTTTTATTGTTTAGGGTTTTTATTGTTGTTTTATTGTTGTGTTATTGTTTAGGGTTTTTATTGTTGTTTTATTGTTTAGGGTTTTTATTGTTGTTTTATTGTTGTGTTATTGTTTAGGGTTTTTATTGTTGTTTTATTGTTTAGGGTTTTTATTGTTGTTTTATTGTTGATGTTGGTGTAGTTTGTGGAGCTGATGAGGTAAAATTGCATTTGCAGAAGATCATAATAATTAATAAACGTGGCTTTTTTACGCTGAAGTAAATGAATCATTTGTGTGAGGGTGATTTGATGGTATAAACAGAATTCTGTCTTCTGGACGAACTTTGGCTGTGGGGATTTTCTTCTGATATCTAAAATGATTTAGTATTTGGTTTGTTTTGGTTAGTTTTGGTTAGTATTGGGTTATTTGGTTCGTTTATGATTTGTTTTTTTCTGTAACTGTGTCTTTAATTATTTATAACTATAAATAATGTTTGCTGTAAATCATCTGTTTTGGTTTTAGGTTTTGTGTAAATCAGCTCACTGACAGCAGCGTGGAAGTTTTGGCTCTTGAACTCATCAAACATAAAATTGTAAAAGTTTTGGGGTGAGTAAAATATTACATTAGTTTGTTTAATACTTTAAAACTCTGTAATGATTAATGTGTATTTTATTATTTACAGACTTTATAAGAATTACATCACTGATGCTGGAGCTGAACTCGTGGCTCAGATCATCGAGGAATGTCCTCACCTCCTCACCGTCAAGTAACAACCACAATTATTTTAGATTTGTTCAACAGAACCAATAAATGAACATTATATAAATATTATATAACCATTATATATATAATATATTCATATTTTGTGATTGTTTGCAGACTCGGCTGTAATCAGATCACGTCTGTGGGAGCAAAGTTTCTGGCTCGAGCCATTCAGAAGAGCAAATCCATCTTTGATGTTGGGTAAACATGAGCATGATCAGTAATTATTACTATTTAATAAAAAAAACCTCTGATGAATAAATAAATTCCTGTCTTTGATGTTAGAATGTGGGGGAACAGTATCGGGGACGAGGGGGCCGACGCTTTCGCTGATGCTATAAAGAACCACAAAAGTTTAACTAATCTCAGGTCAGATTTATTTCATAATCTTTTAAATGTTTTTTACCATGTTTACTGTTGTATTTATGGGGGGGGGGGGGGGGGTGTCTTATTAGAACTTTCCATGTTTTAGCTGAAATGAATTTAATGATGGAACTTATTTGACTGTGGGGATTATTGATGATTATTGATGATTATAGAGGATTATTGATGATTATTGATGATTATAGAGGATTATTGGTGATTATTGATGATTATAGAGGATTATTGATGATTATTGATGATTATAGAGGATTATTGATGATTATTGATGATTATAGAGGATTATTGATGATTATTGATGATTATAGAGGATTATTGATGATTATTGATGATTATAGAGGATTATTGGTGATTATTGATGATTATAGAGGATTATTGATGATTATTGATGATTATAGAGGATTATTGATGATTATTGATGATTATAGAGGATTATTGATGATTATTGATGATTATAGAGGATTATTGATGATTATTGATGATTATAGAGGATTATTGGTGATTATTGATGATTATAGAGGATTATTGATGATTATTGATGATTATAGAGGATTATTGATGATTATTGATGATTATTGAGGATTATTGATGATTATTGATGATTATTGATGATTATAGAGGATTATTGGTGATTATTGAGGATTATAGAGGATTATTGATGATTATTGAGGATTATTGGTGATTATTGAGGATTATAGAGGATTATTGATGATTATTGAGGATTATTGATGATTATTGAGGATTATAGAGGATTATTGATGATTATTGATGATTATAGAGGATTATTGGTGATTATTGATGATTATAGAGGATTATTGATGATTATTGATGATTATAGAGGATTATTGAGGATTATTGAGGATTATTGAGGATTATTGATGATTATTGAGGATTATAGAGGATTATTGATGATTATTGAGGATTATTGATGATTATAGAGGATTATTGAGGATTATTAATAATTATAGAGGATTATTGGTGATTATTGATGATTATAGAGGATTATTGATGATTATTGATGATTATAGAGGATTATTGATGATTATTGATGATTTATAGAGGATTATTGATGATTATAGAGGATTATTGAGGATTATTAAGGATTATCGAGGATTATTGATGATTATTGATGATTATAGAGGATTATTGATGATTATAGAGGATTATTGAGGATTATTAAGGATTATTGATGATTATTGATGATTATAGAGGATTATTGATGATTATAGAGGATTATTGAGGATTATTAAGGATTATTGATGATTATAGAGGATTATTGATGATTATAGAGGATTATTAAGGATTATTGATAATTATTGATGATTATAGAGGATTATTGATGTATTGATGATTATAGAGGATTATTGAGGATTATTAAGGATTATTGATGATTATAGAGGATTATTGATGATTATAGAGGATTATTGAGGATTATTAAAGATTATTGATGATCTGATTGTTTATATTCAGTTTGTCGGTTAATGGAATCACGGCTGCTGGAGGAAGAAGTTTAGCAAAAGCGCTGAGACAGAATTCCAGCCTGCACATCTTCTGGTGATTCATTTATTACTTACAACGTCATAATACAGGTGTGTGTGTGTGTGTACTGATACAGATGTGTGTGTGTGTGTGTACTTGTACAGGTGTGTGTGTGTGTGTGTGTGTATGTACTAATACAGACGTGTGTGTGTGTGTGTGTGTACTGATACAGGTGTGTGTGTGTGTGTACTTGTACAGGTGTGTGTGTGTGTACTGGTACAGATGTGTGTGTGTGTGTGTGTGTGTGTGTACTGATACAGGTAGAAATGTAGTCACTCTTTTTTTCCAGGTTGATTCAGAATCATATTTCAGATGATGCAGCAGAGGAACTCGCCTCCGCCTTTCAGATAAACTCATCACTCACACACCTGATGTAATAATCACACACACACACACTGTATTACAATGATTATTATTAATTATTGTTATTATTTGTATTATTATACAGATATTTGATATTTTCACCACATTGTCAGTTGTGTTTGTGTGTTGTTAGCTGCTGAATCTACTTTATATTTATACTTTTATATTAATAAATACTGATGCAACCCAGCCTGACTGTCCTAATAATCTAATGTGTGTGTGTGTGTGTCTGTGTGTGTGTGTGTGTGTGTGTGTGTGTGTGTGTGTGTGTAGGTTAATTGATAATCAGTTTTCTGTTGGTGGAGTTCAGCATCTTGCTGAAGGTCTGAAACACAACAAAACCATTAAAGAAGTGAAGTGAGTGTAAAAGCTTGTTTTATATTAATTATCTTTAACAATTTAAAATCAGATGTGGATGTGAGATCGGATGTGAGATCAGATGTGAGATCAGATGTGAGATCAGACATGGATCAGATGTGGATCAGACGTGGATCAGATGTGAGATCAGACATGGATCAGACGGGAGATCAGATGTGGATCAGATGTGAGATCAGATGTAAATCAGATGTGAGATTAGATGTGGATCAGATGTGAGATCAGATGTGGATCAGACGTGGATCAGATGTGAGATCAGATGTGAGATCAGATGTGGATCAGACGTGGATCAGATGTGAGATCACATGTGGATCAGATGTAAATCAGATGTGAGATCACATGTGGATCAGATGTAAATCAGATGTGAGATCACATGTGGATCAGATGTAAATCAGATGTGAGATCAGATGTGGATCAGATGTGAGATCAGATGTAAATCAGATGTGAGATTAGATGTGGATCAGATGTGAGATCAGATGTGGATCAGACGTGGATCAGATGTGGATCAGACATGGATCAGACGTGAGATCAGATGTGGATCAGATGTGAGATTAGATGTGGATCAGATGTGAGATCAGATGTGGATCAGACGTGGATCAGATGTGAGATCAGATGTGAGATCAGATGTGGATCAGATGTAAATCAGATGTGAGATCAGATGTGGATCAGATGTAAATCAGATGTGAGATCACATGTGGATCAGATGTAAATCAGATGTGGATCAGATGTAAATCAGATGTGAGATCAGATGTGGATCAGATGTAAATCAGATGTGAGATCAGATGTGGATCAGACGTGGATCAGACGTTCTTGTGTGTTTTTGTCAGTCTGAAGGGGAACCTGGTCGGTGCTGAAGAAGAATCTCAATTCAGCGATGAGAAACGACTCCGATTCAGCTGAATCACTTCCTGTTTCATCACACTCAGCAGGTGTACAGGTGCGCCCCGCCTTGCCCCGCCCCATCACCCCACAGTCCT
>NC_086010.1:70000-85000 GCF_030014385.1 Trichomycterus rosablanca
ATCATTTTACCCTCCCAAAAACTTAGCACAGTGCGCCAAGGCAGAGATTCAGGAGGTCTCATAATCTGGTACAAATCACACCTACACACGCTAATAAACATTATGAAAATTGGAAAATACCACATTTGACTAAAAATAAACAAAACTATACTATCATTACAGAAGGATCTGTTTCTCTGTGCCATTTATATCCCTCCGTCAGAATCTCCATACTACTCTGAAGACATGTTCTCAGAGCTGGAGAGAGAGGCCTGCCATTTCCAAACCCAGGGAAACGTGCTCATCTGTGGAGACCTGAACGCCAGAACAGGAACCCAACCTGATATTATAAATGAACAGGGAAACAGATTCATCAATAACAACCAAATTCTTAATACTAATTCCACCCTAAACCACAGAAACAATTATGATCATGTTACTAACAAAAATGGTAAAGACCTCCTGCAGCTCTGTCGAACTTTAGGTCTGTACATCGTCAACGGTAGAACTCGAGGGGACTCATTAGGAAGGTTCACGTTCTGCTCACCTCTTGGTAATAGTACAGTAGATTATGCAATAACAGATTTAGACCCTTTCTCTCTCAGTGCATTTACTGTTAAACCTCTAACCCCTCTGTCTGATCACAGCCAAATTACTGTGTTCATCAAAAAGACAGAAACTAACCCCACCACACACACACGGCCCAGTAAGCTGTACAACATCTCCAGATCCTACAGATGGGCTGAGAACAGCGCAGAGGAGTTCCAGAAAGCAATTAGCAGCACAGAAATCCAAATTAGCTTAGATAACTTTCTGGACACTGCGTACATTCACAGTAAAGAAGGAGTAAATCAGGCAGTTAAAAATATTAATCAGATCTTTAAAAATACAGCAAATAAAGCTCAATTAAAAATTAAATCTAAATCCAAACCTAAATCTACAAAAGATGACAGTTGGTTCGACAAAGACTGTCAAATGTTAAGAACAGAACTCCGTAAAATATCAAACCAAAAACACAGAGACCCAAACAACAGTAACACACGACTTCTTTACTGTGAAACCCTCAAACAATATAAACGTACACTCAGAACCAAAAAAGCTCAGTACACCCAAAAACAACTAACAATTATTGAACAATCAATCAACACACATCAATTCTGGGACAATTGGAACAAATTAAAACATAGAGAACAGGAAGAATTGACCATTCAGGATGGGGATATCTGGACAACCCATTTCCAATCACTCTTTAAAAATGTAGAATTAGATTCAAATCCTGAACAAAATCTAATTATTAGTAAATTAGAGAATCTGGAACGAGCTATTAAAAACCACCAGAATCCTCTAGATTCCTTAATTACTGAAAAAGAACTTAAAGACAACATTAAAAAACTAAAAACAAAGAAATCATCAGGACCTGACGGGATCCTGAATGAAATGATCAAACACAGCAGCTCCAAATTTCACCTGGCGATGTTAAAAGTCTTTAACCTGGTTCTGAGTGTCGGTTCCTTCCCTGAAATCTGGAATCAAGGTCTCATAACACCCATCTACAAAAGTGGAGATAAATTCGACCCTAATAATTACCGGGGCGTCTGTGTGAGCAGTAACCTGGGGAAGTTATTCTGTAGTATCATTAACTCACGATTATTACACTTCCTTACCCAACACAACGTCCTGAGTAAAAGTCAGATTGGTTTTCTACCAAATTACCGCACTACCGATCATATTTACACCCTACACACCCTGATCCAAAAATATGTAGTTCAAAATAACTCTAAAATATTTGCATGTTTTATTGATTTTAAAAAAGCTTTTGATTCCATTTGGCACGAAGGATTGTTTTATAAAATGTTAGAGAGTGGTGTAGGGGGTAAAACATACGATCTTATTAAATCCATGTACACAGAAAACCAGTGTGGAATAAGAATCGGCAGTAAGAGAACACATCTCATCTCTCAGGAGCGTGGAGTGAGACAGGGCTGCTGTTTAAGTCCAACTCTATTTAACATCTATATTAATGAATTGGCCTCCATGTTAGAGCACTCAGCCACGCCCGGTCTCACTCTACACGACTCAGAGATTAAACTCCTGCTGTATGCAGATGATCTGGTCCTGCTGTCCCCCAGCGCCCAGGGTCTCCAGCACAAACTGGACCTGCTGCAGCAATACTGTCAGACCTGGGCCCTGACAGTCAACCTCAAAAAGACCAAAATTATGACCTTCCAGAAAAGAGCCAGATCTCAGGGAACCAAACACACATATAAATTAGGACAGCATGAAATTGAGCACACTAAAGATTATACTTACCTCGGACTGAACATCAGTTCCACAGGAAACTTTAACCCGGCAGTAAATGAACTGAGACAAAAAGCTCGCAGGGCCTTCTACGCCATAAAACGTCAAACATTCGTGGAAATTCCAGTTCGAATCTGGCTTAAAATTTTTGAATCAATAATTGAACCGATTGCTCTATATGGCAGTGAAGTTTGGGGTTCGCTTACACACCATCAATTCCATAATTGGGACAAACATCCATTAGAGACCCTGCACACAGAGTTCTGTAAAAGCATCCTAAAGGTGCACAGACACACCACGAACAATGCGTGCAGGGCAGAATTAGGCCGATTTCCTTTAATTATCAACATACAGAGAAGAGCAATCAACTTCTGGAAACATCTAAATGAGAGCGACCCCCAAACTTATCATTATAAAGCCCTGAAACACCAAGAGCTGAGCAAACATACCAGTCCCCTCATCCAACTGGTCCTGAGTCACTGCACCCATACACCACTAACACACACAGACACCCTAATAACACACACAAACACATTACTAACACACGCCGCCACACCACTAACACACACTAACACAATAAAGACTCAGGAACAGAAGAAATCTTCAAACCCAATTAAAATAAACCAAATTACACAAAAACTCAGAACTAAATATCTGAATTATTGGGAAACTGAAACTAAAACTCAAAGTAAAATGCAGTGCTATTTGACCCTAAACAGACACTACAGTGCAGCAGATTATCTGAGCACAGTATCCGACCCTAAATTAAGAAACACCCTGACGAGGTACAGACTGAGCGCACACGACCTGGCCGTGGAGACGGGGCGACACACCCGGTCCTGGCTGCCCCGGGAGGAGAGGTCGTGTCAGCACTGCACTCTCAGTACAGTAGAGACGGAGCTGCACTTCCTCACCCGGTGTACCAAGTACCACCACGTCCGCTCCCAATTCTTCCCTAAATTTAACAACATCATCCCCAACTTCACCTCCCTCCCAGACCCCGACAAACTGCCCCATCTACTGGGGGAGCACAGAGAGAGCTGCACACTAGCAGCACTCTATACACACACCTGCCACCAGGTGAGGGACAGTGGGTGACCATGTCCCATACACACACACACACACACACACGCACACACAAGCACACACACACACACACGCACAAACTGATTGTTTTACTACCTCATTATTGTAAATATTATACTTTTTATTGTTATTAATTTGCACTGTTTTTATTAATATTTTATTCTATTCTATATTTTTTGCACATGTAACTGTTCTGTATATTTTTGTTCTTTCTTATTTTTATTGTTTACATTTCCCTGTAACTTGCTTTGGCAATACGAATGTCCTTATTTGTCATGCCAATAAAGCTTCGTTTGAGTTTGAGTTTGAGTTTGAGTGAGTGAGTGTGTGTGTGTGTGAGTGAGTGAGTAAGTGTGTGCATGTGTGTGAGTGAGTGAGTGAGTGAGTGTGTGTGTGTGTGTGTGAGTGAGTGAGTGTGTGTGTGTGAGTGAGTGAGTGAGTGAGTGAGTGTGTGTGTGTGTGTGTGTGAGTGAGTGAGTGTGTGTGAGTGAGTGAGTGAGTGTGTGTGTGTGTGTGTGTGAGTGAGTGTCAGAATCTCCATACTACTCTGAAGATATGTTCTCAGAGCTGGAGAGAGAGACCTGCCATTTCCAAACCCAGGGAAACGTGCTCGTCTGTGGAGACCTGAACGCCAGAACAGGAACCCAACCTGATATTATAAATGAACAGGGAAACAGATTCATCAATAACAACCAAATTCATAATACCAATTCCACCCTAAACCACAGAAACAATTATGATCATGTTACTAACAAAAATGGTAAAGACCTCCTGCAGCTCTGCCGAACTTTAAGTCTGTACATCGTCAACGGTAGAACTCGAGGGGACTCATTAGGAAGGTTCACGTTCTGCTCACCTCTTGGTAATAGTACAGTAGATTATGCAATAACAGATTTAGACCCTTTCTCTCTCAGTGCATTTACTGTTAAACCTCTAACCCCTCTGTCTGATCACAGCCAAATTACTGTGTTCATCAAAAAGACAGAAACTAACCCCACCACACACACACGGCCCAGTAAGCTGTACAACATCTCCAGATCCTACAGATGGGCCGAGAACAGCGCAGAGGAGTTCCAGAAAGCAATTAGCAGCACAGAAATCCAAATTAGCTTAGACAACTTTCTGGACACTGCGTACATTCACAGTAAAGAAGGAGTAAATCAGGCAGTTAAAAATATTAATCAGATCTTTAAAAATACAGCAAATAAAGCTCAATTAAAAATTAAATCTAAATCCAAACCTAAATCTACAAAAGATGACAGTTGGTTCGACAAAGACTGTCAAATGTTAAGAACAGAACTCCGTAAAATATCAAACCAAAAACACAGAGACCCAAACAACAGTAACACACGACTTCTTTACTGTGAAACCCTCAAACAATATAAACGTACACTCAGAACCAAAAAAGCTCAGTACACCCAAAAACAACTAACAATTATTGAACAATCAATCAACACACATCAATTCTGGGACAATTGGAACAAATTAAAACATAGAGAACAGGAAGAATTGGCCATTCAGGATGGGGATATCTGGACAACCCATTTCCAATCACTCTTTAAAAATATAGAATTAGATTCAAATCCTGAACAAATTCAAATTATTAGTAAGTTAGAGGAACTGGAACGGGCTGTTAAAAACCACCAGAATCCTCTAGACTCTCTCATTACTGAGCAGGAACTTAAAGACAACATTAAAAAACTAAAAACAAAGAAATCATCAGGACCTGACAGGATCCTGAATGAAATGATCAAACACGGCAGCTCCAAATTTTACCTGGCGATGTTAAAAGTCTTTAACCTGGTTCTGAGTGTCGGTTCCTTCCCTGAAATCTGGAATCAAGGTCTCATAACACCCATCTACAAAAGTGGAGATAAATTCGACCCTAATAATTACCGGGGCATCTGTGTGAGCAGTAACCTGGGGAAGTTATTCTGTAGTATCATTAACTCACGATTATTACACTTCCTTACCCAACACAACGTCCTGAGTAAAAGTCAGATTGGTTTCCTACCAAATTACCGCACTACCGATCATATTTACACCCTACACACCCTGATCGAAAAATATGTAGTTCAAAATAACTCTAAAATATTTGCATGTTTTATTGATTTTAAAAAAGCTTTTGATTCCATTTGGCACGAAGGATTGTTTTATAAAATGTTGGAGAGTGGTGTAGGGGGTAAAACATACGATCTTATTAAATCCATGTACACAGAAAACCAGTGCGGAATAAGAATCGGCAGTAAGAGAACACATCTCATCTCTCAGGAGCGTGGAGTGAGACAGGGCTGCTGTTTAAGTCCAACTCTATTTAACATCTATATTAATGAATTGGCCTCCATGTTAGAGCACTCAGCCACGCCCGGTCTCACTCTACACGACTCAGAGATTAAACTCCTGCTGTATGCAGATGATCTGGTCCTGCTGTCCCCCAGCGCCCAGGGTCTCCAGCACAAACTGGACCTGCTGCAGCAGTACTGTCAGACCTGGGCCCTGACAGTCAACCTCAAAAAGACCAAAATTATGACCTTCCAGAAAAGAGCCAGATCTCAGGGAACCAAACACACATATAAATTAGGACAGCATGAAATTGAGCACACTAAAGATTATACTTACCTCGGACTGAACATCAGTTCCACAGGAAACTTTAACCCGGCAGTAAATGAACTGAGAGAAAAAGCTCGCAGGGCGTCGACGCCATAAAACGTCAAACATTCGTGGAAATTCCAGTTCGAATCTGGCTTAAAATTTTTGAATCAATAATTGAACCGATTGCTCTATATGGCAGTGAAGTTTGGGGTTCGCTTACACACCATCAATTCCATAATTGGGACAAACATCCATTAGAGACCCTGCACACAGAGTTCTGTAAAAGCATCCTAAAGGTGCACAGACACACCACGAACAATGCGTGCAGGGCAGAATTAGGCCGATTTCCACTAATTATAAACATACAGAGAAGAGCAATCAACTTCTGGAAACATCTAAATGAGAGCGACCCCCAAACTTATCATTATAAAGCCCTGAAACACCAAGAGCTGAGCAAACATACCAGTCCCCTAATCCAACTGGTCCTGAGTCACTGCACCCATACACCACTAACACACACAGACACCCTAATAACACACACAAACACATTACTAACACACGCCGCCACACCACTAACACACACTAACACAATAAAGACTCAGGAACAGAAGAAATCTGCAAACCCAATTAAAATAAACCAAATTACACAAAAACTCAGAACTAAATATCTGAATTATTGGGAAACTAAAACTCAAAGTAAAATGCAGTGCTATTTGACCCTAAACAGACACTACAGTGCAGCAGATTATCTGAGCACAGTATCCGACCCTAAATTAAGAAACACCCTGACGAGGTACAGACTGAGCGCACACGACCTGGCCGTGGAGACGGGGCGACACACCCGGTCCTGGCTGCCCCGGGAGGAGAGGTTGTGTCAGCACTGCACTCTCAGTACAGTAGAGACGGAGCTGCACTTCCTCACCCGGTGTACCAAGTACCACCACGTCCGCTCCCAATTCTTCCCTAAATTTAATAACATCATCCCCAACTTCACCTCCCTCCCAGACCTCGACCCCGACACACTGCCCCACCTACTGGGGGAGCACAGAGAGAGCTGCACACTAGCAGCACTCTATACACACACCTGCCACCAGGTGAGGGACAGTGGGTGACCATGTCTCATACACACACACACACACACACACACGCACAAACTGATTGTTTTACTACCTCATTATTGTAAATATTATACTTTTTATCGTTATTATTTTGCACTGTTTTTATTAATATTTTATTCTATTCTATATTTTTTGCACATGTAACTGTTCTGTATATTTTTGTTCTTTCTTATTTTTATTGTTATATTTCTCTGTAACTTGCTTTGGTAATACGAATGTCATTATTTGTCATGCCAATAAAGCTTCGTTTGAGTTTGAGTTTGAGTGTGTGAGTGAGTGAGTGAGTGAGTGTGTGAGTGAGTGTGTGAGTGAGTGTGTGTGCATGTGTGTGAGTGAGTGAGTGAGTGAGTGTGTGAGTGAGTGTGTGTGCATGTGTGTGAGTGAGTGAGTGAGTGAGTGTGTGTGTGTGAGTGAGTGAGTGAGTGAGTGTGTGAGTGAGTGTGTGTGCATGTGTGTGAGTGAGTGAGTGAGTGAGTGAGTGTGTGTGTGTGAGTGAGTAAGTGAGTGTGTGTGCATGTGTGTGAGTGAGTGAGTGAGTGAGTGTGTGTGTGTGTGTGTGAGTGAGTGAGTGAGTGTGTGTGTGTGTGTGTGTGTGTGTGTGTGTACTCACCACATATCCAGACAGGTGGAGTACTCAGTAGAACCTAGAAGAACATCAGGAGGTCGATACCACAGAGTCACCACTTCATTAGAGTACGTATGACTGGGTACTGATTTAGCACGAGCTAAACCTGTAACACACACACACACACACACATTATACACACACATTTACACACATTTACACACACACGTTATACACACACATTATACACACACACACACACACATTACACACACACACACTTACACACAGTATACACACACATTATACACACACACTCATATGGTAAAGGTAAAGAGGAGAGATAGAGGAGAGGTGATGGAGTTGTTTGTCCAGGCTGTAATAATCACCGTATCATCACAGTAGTATCACAGTATCATCACTGTATCATCACTGTATCATCACCGTATCATCACAGTAGTATCACAGTATCATCACTGTATCATCACTGTATCATCACAGTAGTATCACAGTATCATCACAGTAGTATCACAGTATCATCACAGTAGTATCACAGTATCATCACAGTAGTATCACAGTAGTATCACAGTATCATCACCGTATCATCATCATATCATCACAGTATCATCACCGTATCATCACTATATCGTCACTGTATCATCACAGTAGTATCACAGTAGTATCACAGTATCATCACAGTAGTATCACAGTAGTATCACAGTATCATCACAGTATCATCACCGTATCGTCACTGTATCATCACCGTATCATCACTATATCGTCACTGTATCATCACAGTAGTATCACAGTAGTATCACAGTAGTATCACAGTATCATCACCGTATCATCACAGTATCATCACCATATCATCACAGTATCATCACCGTATCGTCACTGTATCATCACCGTATCATCACTATATCGTCACTGTATCATCACAGTAGTATCACAGTAGTATCACAGTATCATCACCGTATCATCACAGTATCATCACAGTATCATCACAGTATCATCACAGTATCATCACCGTATCATCACAGTATCATCACAGTATCATCACCATATCATCACAGTATCATCACAGTATCATCATCGTATCATCACCGTATCATCACAGTATCATCACAGTATCATCACAGTATCATCACAGTGTCATCACAGTATCATCACAGTGTCATCACAGTATCATCACCATATCATCATCGTATCATCATCGTATCATCACAGTATCATCACAGTATCATCACAGTATCATCACAGTGTCATCACAGTATCATCACAGTGTCATCACAGTATCATCACCATATCATCATCGTATCATCATCGTATCATCACAGTATCATCACCGTATCATCACAGTATCATCATCGTATCATCACAGTATCATCACCGTATCATCACCGTATCATCATCGTATCATCACAGTATCATCACAGTATCATCACAGTGTCATCACAGTATCATCACCGTATCATCACCATATCATCACCGTATCATCACAGTATCATCACTGTATCATCACCGTATCATCACAGTATCATCACAGTATCATCACAGTATCATCACAATATCATCGTACACAAATTCACCACAGTACACTGGAGAAAATCCCACAACTCGTCCAGTACATCTGATGTTCCACTCCTACAATGATCTGCTGTCCAGGTTCTCATCCGACGTGACAGCTGCAAAAACATCTTTTAACAAAGCCAAGCTTGAACAATCTGCTGCTGACCCACGTAAGCTTCATGCTATCTTTTCCTCTCTTCTGAACCCTCCTCCTCCTCCCCCTTCTGCCTCTCTCACTGCTACTGACTTTGCAACATTCTTTCAGGACAAGATTGACAAAATCAATCAATCCTTCTCTCCGACTGACCCACTTTCAACTGACCCTCATCCCACCAACACACTCACCAGCTTCACCCCACTCACCATGGATGAGGTTACACAGCTCCTCTCATCCAGCAATCCCACTACATGCACACTCGACCCTATACCATCCACCATCCTCAAAGACATCTCACAGGACCTAATCCCCTTCATCACACCCATCATCAACAACTCCCTGACATCAGGTGTCGTCCCTACTGCTTTTAAGAAGGCTCAGGTCATCCCCCTTCTTAAGAAACCTACACTAGACACTACAGACATTAACAACTACAGACCTGTCTCACTCCTCTCTTTTCTATCCAAAATTCTTGAACGTTCTGTCTATAACCAACTATCTGCCTTTCTTACTCAGAATGACCTCCACGATCCGTACCAGTCTGGCTTCAAGGCAGCACATTCTACAGAAACAGCACTTGTAGCTGTTACTGAGAAGCTTCATGCAGCCAAAGCAGCCAAACTGTCATCTGTCCTTATTCTTCTTGACCTCTCTGCAGCCTTCGACACCGTGAATCACAGCATTCTCTTGTCCACACTCTCCAACCTTGGAGTAACAGGTTCAGCATGGCAATGGATGGCCTCCTACCTCGAAGGGCGCTCCTATCAAGTGTCATGGAGGGGATCCATATCTCCCCCATGCACTCTCTCAACCGGTGTTCCTCAGGGCTCTGTACTTGGCCCACTTCTTTTCTCTATCTACACCCGCTCTCTGGGTAAGGTTATAGCCTCCCATGGCTTCTCCTACCACTCCTATGCAGATGACACTCAGCTTGTTCTGTCATTTCCTCCTTCAGACACACAAGTCTCAGCTCGCATCTCAGCATGTCTGCGAGACATCTCACAATGGATGTCAGCTCATCATCTAAAACTTAATCCCAGCAAGACAGAGATGTTGCTTATTCCTGGAGATCAGTCTCCAACCCAGGACCTAGTCATTTCTCTGAATGACTCCCAGATCAGACCATCTGATAAGGTAAGAAGCCTTGGTGTTGTCCTTGATAACCAGCTGACCTTCTCTCCTTATATAGCCAACATGACAAGATCGTGCCGTTTCCTCCTGTACAACATCAGGAAGATTCGGCCATTTCTCTCCAGGGAAGCTACTCAGATTCTGGTGCAATCACTTGTAATCTCATGGTTGGACTACTGCAACTCCCTTCTGGCAGGAGCTCCCATGTCCACTATTAAACCCTTACAGCTCATTCAAAATGCAGCTGCCCGTCTTGTTTTTAACCAGCCCAAACACTGCCACATCACCCCACTGCTGCCTCATCATCACCCCACTGCTGCCACATCATCACCCCACTGCTGCCACATCACCCAACTGCTGCGTTCTCTTCACTGGCTTCCTGTAGCTGCACGCATTCAGTTTAAAACACTGACGCTCGCCTACAAAGCCAAAAATGGACCAGCCCCAAGCTACCTTCGTGGTCTAATCAAACCCCGCTCTGTACCACGCAACCTCCGAGCCACTAGTCTCGCTCGACTTGAGCCTCCATCCAGGACTAAAGGAAGACAAGCATCAAGGCTCTTCTCTGTTCTAGCGTCCAAGTGGTGGAATGAACTTCCTCTGTCTGTCCGAACATCTGAGTCTCTTGCTGTCTTTAAAAAATGATTAAAAACCTTCATCACCTTTTTATGAAGCACTTAAGCTGACTTGTACTTATTTACTAACATTTTGTTCCATCCTTTTCCATTTCCAAAAAAAAAAAAAAAATTTTAGCAGATTTGTGTTATTCGACTGTTGTTTACCTAAACTTGAGAAATGAAATGTTCACTATGGAAGCTCTTCTGTAAGTCGCTCTGGATAAGAACGTCTGCTAAATGCTGTAAATGTAAATGTAAATACACACATCTATTCACCCGGATGTTTTTATGTGTGTGTGTGTGTGTGTGTGTGTGTGTGTGTGTGTGTGTGTTTTATTACCAAAGTCGGCCAGTTTGAGTTCTCCGTTCTCACTGATCAGGAGGTTTTGGGGTTTGAGGTCTCTGTGCAGGATGAAGCGCTGATGGATGTACGACAGTCCTCTCAACAACTGGAACAGAAAAAGCTACACACACACACACACACACACACACAGACAGACAGATGAGACGAATCAGATCTTGATGATATTTACTTGATTTGGATGATTGATAAAGTATCTCTCTATCTAAAGTTCTTCTGAAGGTTTCGCACTGCTGAGGATGGACAGGCGCACCCCGCCCCTCTTCACGTGTTTAGCAGACAGACACTGGTGGATTAGGTCTGATTACTTCTTCTGAGGGTGTGTCAGGACTCACTAGTGATCCGTGTCCTAGTGGTTGAGAAACTCTACCAGTTTGGGAAACACACTCCCTATCACTCCCTCTCACAGGTCACTAGTCTGATCTCTTGGACTCCCGACCACAGATAGATGATGCCTAATTAGAAACTGAACTCTGAATTTCTCTGATGTTTTACTGATGTAATAATTAGAAGATCAGGAGAACTTTGGTTCCTCATTCCTCTCTCGCCCCGGTGTGTATGAGCAGAGCTGGAGGATCAGTCATACTAACCCGGACGTTCTCAGGGTGGAGCCCTCCAGGGTGTTTAACCATGTACTGACCCAGATCTGTGTACTGCAGAGACAGAGAGAGAGACTGAGTTACCATCACATCAAACTAACCGAGTTACCATCACACACTGTAACTAACCGAGTTACCATCACACACTGTAACTAACCGAGTTACCATCACACACTGTAACTAACCGGGTTACCATCACAAACTGTAACTAACCGAGTTACCATCACACACTGTAATTAACCGGGTTGCCATCACAAACTGTAACTAACCGAGTTACCATCACACACTGTAACTAACCGGGTTACCATCACAAACTGTAACTAACCGAGTTACCATCACACACTGTAATTAACCGGGTTGCCATCACAAACTGTAACTAACCGAGTTACCATCACACACTGTAATTAACCGGGTTACCATCACAAACTGTAACTAACCGAGTTACCATCACACTGTAACTAACCAGGTTACCATCACAAACTGTAACTAACCGAGTTACCATCACACACTGTAATTAACCGAGTTACCATCACAAACTGTAACTAACTGAGTTACCATCACACCGTACACAGTTACACGCTTGGTGACAGGTATTGGTAGTGTTGTTTCCTCACCACGTATTCGAAGACGAGTGTGAGCGTCTCTTTGGTGTGAATGATGTCATGAAGCAGGACGATGTTCACATGTTTAAGACCCTTCAGCAGAGACGCTGTAAACACACACACACACACACACACACACACACACATCATTAATAACACACTTTATTAACTCACACACACAACATTAATAACACACACACACACACACACACACACATCATTAACTCACACACACATCATTAATAACACACACACACAACATTAATAACACACACACACACACACACATCATTAACTCACACACACATCATTAATAACACACACACACAACATTAATAACACACACACACACACACACATCATTAACTCACACACACACACACTCACTCACCCTCTCTGATGGCGGTGAAGGGTGTTCCTTCCTCTTCTTGCAACCGAATCACCTTCAGAGCAACCAGCTTCCCATGAACCCTGCACACACACACAAACACATAATACACACACACACACACACACACACACACACATTATAAACACATACACTATACTCACATTATACACACAGACACACAGACAGTATAACGTACTTGCTCTTGCCCTTGTACACTGTAGCGTACGATCCCTCTCCCAGCTTCTCCAGTTTCTCATAAGAATCAGCTTTACCAAACTTCGGACTGGTTGGCTGCAAGCACACACACACACACCTTGAACAGTTTACCTTGAACCTGGATCAGTCTGTGTCTTTAATCTATGAACCGTTATTAAAAGCCCAGTGGTAAACTTGAACCTGTCCCAAGTATTTTGGAAATGAGGGTTTATATTTTATTCTTTTATTTTTAATTAATTTCCATTTTATTTTTGTTACATTTAAACGTAAAGTGAAAAGGTTTTTTTTAATTTTCTTTATGCATTTTCTCCCTTTTTTGCCTCCAATTGCCCGACATGCTTCCTCTCCACCAATGCCGATCCCCGCTCTGATTGAGAAGAATGAAGCTAACCCACGCCCCCTCCGACACGTGGGTAGCAGCCATATGCATCTTATCACCAACACTTTGACGAATGCAGTGCAGCTCAGCGTTGTGTACGGAGAGACGCACCCTGACAGCACTCCTTCTCATCTCTGTGCAGGCGCCGTCAATCAGCCAGCAAAGGTCGTAACTGCACCTGTCATGAGAGAGAGACCCCATCCGGCTTAGTCCCGCCCATATCTAAACAACAGGCCAATCGTTGTTCATGTGGCCGCTCAGCCTTATCCGGTAGTCAGAGCTGAGATTCTATATGATGTATTCCAGATCCAGCTCCGGTTCCAGCGTGTGTTTTTATGTTTTCTAGCTGCTTCTTCTTCCATTTTTGCAGGTACGAACCTTTTATCTTGTATTTATTGAAGGTCTTTGTATTTAGTGTGGTTAAGATACTAGACTAGAAGGTTGCTGGTTCAAGGTCCACCACTGCCGAGTTACCACTGTTGGCCCCCTGAACAAGGCCCTTAAACCTTAATTGCTTGAATTGTACTTGGTCCTGATCCTGATCCCCTGGAGGAACGTTGTTTCAGTATGTACTTGTATAGAGATAAAATGACAATAAAACCTCTCCTGAACTCCTGAATCCTGAACTCCTGAATCCTGAACCCTGAACCCCTGAATCCTTAAGCTCCTGAGCTCCTGAACTCCTGAACCCTTGAGCTCTTGAATCCTGAACTCCTGAGCTCCTGAATCCTGAGCTCCTGAATCCTGAACACCTGAATCCTGAGCTCCTGAACTCCTAAATCCTAAACTCCTAAATCCTGAACTCCTGAATCCTGAACTCCTGAGCTCCTGAATCCTGAACTCCTGAGCTCCTGAATCCTGAACTCCTGAGCTCCTGAATCCTGAGCTCCTGAATCCTGAACACCTGAATCCTGAGCTCCTGAACTCCTAAATCCTGAACTCCTAAATCCTGAACTCCTGAATCCTGAACTCCTGAGCTCCTGAATCCTGAACTCCTGAATCCTGAACTCCTGAACTCCTAAATCCTGAACTCCTGAGCTCCTGAATCCTGAACACCTGAATCCTGAGCTCCTGAACTCCTGAATCCTGAACTCCTGAACTCCTAAATCCTGAATCCTGAACTCCTGAGCTCCTGAATCCTGAGCTCCTAAATCCTGAACTCCTGAATCCTGAGCTCCTGAATCCTGAACTCCTGAATCCTGAGCTCCTGAATCCTGAACTCCTGAATTCCTGAACTCATCACTTACACAAACACGCTGATGTTTAGAATCACATGGTCAGGAGAAATTATTTTTATGTTATAGCATTAGCGTGTTATGGGGGGTTCATCATGATGGCAC